>NC_138725.1:39325750-39378250 GCF_965113295.1 Leuciscus leuciscus | reverse complement strand
TAGATAGATAGATAGATAGATAGATTATGAGTTTAAATATTTGTTTGGAATCAAAGTGTTGGTGTGTAGATTTACATTTTGGTGAAAGAAATAATGTATCAAATTGATCTATTTGAACACCAGGAGATTCAGATGATCTAAAACAGGAATGTCAGGTGTGTGTGTGTGTGTGGGTGGATGTCCGGGTGGGTGGATGTCTGTGTGTGTTTAAGAAGGAAATGCTCAGTCATGTTCATGTGTTTGAGCAGTCAGGACAGATTGAACAGAAGACAGAGGAATGTCTGCTATGAAGACTGAAGAGGATGCTAACGGGACGAGCACAGCTAACGGAGGAGGAGGAGTGTGTGAGGAGGGGGGCGTCACGGTCCTCAGGTACATGATACAGTCAACATTTCCTGTCGTCGCTTTCTTCCTGTAACAACATGCTTGAATTTTATGCTGTAATTGTTTACTAAAACTATTACAAATTATTTTGTTAATGAAATAAATAATAATATAAGATGGCAAACTGAATTAAATAGAAATAAAATAAGTTTAAGCTGAAGTACTAAAATTATTCAAACTAAAACTAAAGAAAGAAAACGAAAGTCAAATAGAGAGATTTAAAAACTAATAAAAATGAGAAAGTTACTAAAACTAAAAGCTGATTCAAAATGCTAATATATAGCATTATTGTTATTATTATTATTATTACATTATTATTATCTGACTATAATAGTCAGAGTTATTATTGTTAACTAAAACTAAAATAATAATTAAAAATAATTAATAAAAATAATAATAATAATAAACTTCTTTAATTTCAGCTAGTTGCCAAAACACTTTTTTTCATTTTCTTTTAGTTTGACTTGAAATACTAAAATAACAAACTGAAATAAAAATTCATAAGAACTCTAGACATATTAAACAAACAAAAACTAATAAAAATGACAGAAATGATCTAAAATGAAAACAGAAAATAAAAAATATTTAAAAAAAAAATCTAAATAGGAATAAACATTATAAAAGTAATATTAATGATAAAATAATAGTATTTAAAAAAAAAACTGATTCGAATGACAGAAATGAAAAAAAAAATAAAAACAGAAAATAATATATATATATATATATATATATATATGTATACTATATATATATTTGTATATAAATAAACATTATAAAAGTATATCAGTTATACTAAAACAACACCGTTTGAGTGCGTAATGGTTTCATGAACATACCCTTAATTATAATGTCATGTGAACCCTACAGTCCCACTGATCTATCCGAGATGTTGGCAGCGGGAACCAAAGAAGTTCACGAGAAGGCCGAAAACACACAGTTTGTCAAAGACTTCCTGAAGGGACGCATCCACAAGGAGCTCTTCAAGGTCAGTCGTGATGGATTTTAAAGATGATAACACCTACAACTTCCATAATGTGGCATATTTCTTGAGTTGATTGATCATTTTATCACATTAAACCTTGCTAGTATGATATGTGTGTGGTAGATGATTAAACGGAAAAGAAATCCCATAAACTTAAAATGAAGGTATTGAAGCTCATAATATTGATATTTAAAGCTAAAAATAAAATGGTAACAATT
Organism: Leuciscus leuciscus; assembly: GCF_965113295.1. Classification (NCBI taxonomy): domain Eukaryota; kingdom Metazoa; phylum Chordata; class Actinopteri; order Cypriniformes; family Leuciscidae; genus Leuciscus; species Leuciscus leuciscus. The sequence continues at coordinate 39,376,666 of NC_138725.1, read as the reverse complement.
TACAATAAGGTCCCATTAGTTAATTGAATGTAATGCATTAATTAACTGTAAACGCAAGTTTATAAAAATACTGTTTATTGTTAGTTCATGTCAACTGAGGTAATCAAATTAAACAATTTAATAATATTAAAAACTTTTGATATTATTAACGTGTTAGCAAATTGTATAATAAATGCTTTAGAAATATTTTTCATTGTCAGTTCATGTTGACTAATGTAGTAAACTAATTTTTACAAATGTGATCCTTATTGTAAAGAGTTACTTATTTTTAAAATATTTTCCCCGCGTTTAAAAAAAAGTTGCCAGCCACCGCCAGCTTTTTTGACCATTTTCACAAAACGTTCATGGCCGCCAGAATATTTTGTTGTATGAATATCTGAACATGCAATATATCAAAGAACAGACCCTCTGCTTTTTAACCAAAAAATCTGTTTTATTCTAGCTTCATGCATTCTTTTATATCAACACTTGAATTTGGGTAAGCAACATTTTTAGCAAAAAGTTGAGAAAATCACGTTTTTGTCAAAGACTATGTCCAGATCAGATTCAGAACGATGATCAGAACAAGCCCTGAAAAGTGAAGCCAAAACGTCTCGATCGCCCCCCGGTGACTGGTCCTAGTATAGGTCATAAGCCCCGCCTCCCCGTGTTATTCAACTATCTTTTTTCCAAAGGTGGTTTCTTTCATGTGCTGTCGTTTTTATCACGCTGATGTAAGTCCAAGTGTCTGTTTCAAAAATAAGTTGGTTTTTAGTTAGTTACGTGATGCGGTGGTGTAACGTCATGATTGACAGCTGTGATTGACAGGTTCTCTGAACGAAGTAGTCAATGAAGCACCAACGGACATTTTTTTCGGGATCTTCGGAGGACTGAGGAGATTGTGTTTACTTTATTTTAACAAGCCTCTTGTCGTACTGCAATCAATTTTTAAAAAAGTGTGCAGGATGCGTTCTCCCTGAGTGCATTCTGCGAGAGTGAGGGTGGAGTGTTGATTTCGCGGCTTTACTTCCTGCTCACTACTGCGCAGGTCTGGTCCCGAGATCGCTACTGCGCAGACTCAAGTTCCAATATGTCAGCGCCATATCGGGATGCTGGCGGCTTCAGTTCTCATCAATAGAAGAGAGCGAAGGGGCGTCGTCCATCTTTTTTTACAGTCTATGATCAAAACACGGATGGAGGAGATCGAGTCCATCAACACCCCTAAAGCTTCACAGTCCTACAGCTCGTCCTGGGTCGACATTTCGTTCAGTAACATTGGGCAGTTCTGATTAATATGCTGTTTAATGTTGATGATCGCGTTATTTTACACATGCATATGAATACATATGATATCGCTTGTTTCTGCTGCTTCTTCACCTGTGTTTTGATCAGGATATTCGGTACTCATTCATAAGATGTGTAATAGCGCCCCCTACTGTATAACACTGAAAACACGGAAAGCCGAAAAAATTCCGTCAAACGTTTTCTGGTGGGGAAAGAGTTAATTCAGCTAGTTGCCAAGACATCATTTTTCATTTTCTTTTAGTATAAAGGGATAGTTCACCCTAAAACGAAAATCAAGTCATCATTTACTCACCCTGGTGTTGTTCTAGGGAACATATGGCATTTTTTCTTTTTTGTACCACAAATGGAGGAATTTTTCAGAAATGTCCCGCTTGCACTTGTTCATATAATGGCAGTGAATAGCCAGCATCAAGCTTTTAAAAAAATATATGCAAAAGTATCTCAGAATGATCCCATGCGACACGTGTCGTATAATCCAAGTGTTCTGGGGTATGCGATAGGGTTTGGAGAAAAGCAACCCCAAATTTAATGTGTTATTTAAAGAAAATCCTGAGCTTGGCCGTTGGCCGCCGCAGTTCACTCCGACTCGCCCAGAAAAAACACACAAGCTTTGAAATTGAAATTCAATCCATGTACTCTCTTCTCTAAGGTAAATATATCCTTTATATAACGGAATATATCATTTTATATATGGAGATAATATATGGAGATATTCAACTCAGTGAGGAAAGCACACAGATATGTTTTTTGAGATTTCTAGTAGTTGCATTTCATGTCATGTTTTTATTAGCGTTGTGCAACGATTTTACATAATATGTTTACATAATATATTATGTGTGTGTACTGTGTAGAATTATTCTGTATATATAAATACACACACACATGCATGTACATATTTAAGAAATATTTGCTTGTATATACTGTATATTATAAATATTTTATATATAAATAACACGTTTCTTAAATATATACATGCATGTGTGTGTGTATTTATATATACAAAATAATTATACACAGTACACACACATAATATATTATGTAAACACAAACTTTTATTTTGGATTAGGGATGTCAATTTTCACAAATTCCCATGATCGATCGTCGTTTAAATTAACGATCAATTCATTGATTAATCGTTAGCCTTAATACTGCGATATGCGTCTACTGCAGTGGCTATGACAGCATGACAGGGTCTGCAAATGCTGCTCAAAACGCTATGTTCCTCACCAAATCAATTAGAATGGTTTTAAATATAAATAAAGGGCTAGTAGGATTGTAAAATGTTTCGATGTGATTGATAATTAAATTAATTATTTAATAATCAAATATAACTACTAATACAACGTGTCAGCAACGCCGCCTCATATGCGCTTAGAATGTGTGACTGTTGTGGACGCGCTCTTCCTGGAACAACCGCACGCGCTGAATGAATCTGCTACCGTTAAACTGGAGCACTTTGCTAGCACGTTATTTATCTAAAAGAAACGCATCCTATATGAGAATAATCAGATATATTCAAAATAAACATAATATTACAAATTATATCTCCACAAAATGACGCAAATTCATGCACAAGTGAACTTGAACTAAGTTACGTGCCATTCATTCAGAACTACTCATGTTGTGGACGCGCTCTTCCTGGAGCAACGCGACACGGCAACTAAACACAAATAATTCACAATGTTTTATTACAATATTGTTCTCTTTATAATGTTATGTAATATTACAGTCCCAATAGTCATTATTAGTCGTGCATTGCCGTTTGAGCTGCGCGCGCTGAAGCTGACGCTTTACTACAGAGTTAATTCTTAACCAAATGCATCCAATATGAGATCAGTCAGATATAGATAGGCCTACAGAAAATAAACAGTATTACAACTTACATTTGCACAAAACAAAAGGCTGCGAATGCACACGCAAACTTATAGTCATGATGAAGGTGTAAAATGGTCCCAAACATAACTCCAGCGCGCTCGCTTTACATGTTTCGCGGTTGAGCAGCGCGCACGCGCATGAAGACCTGCTTAATCGATGATCGATAAGTTGTATCGATTAAATGTATTATCGACAATTAATCGATCGTCGATTAATCGTTGACATCCCTATTTTGGATGCATTTAATCTCGATTAATTGTTGCACAGCCCTAGTTTTTATTAATCTTGATTTTTTTTTTCCAACCTGTGTGCTTTTTCTGGGCGAGTCTGAAAATAAAATTTAAATTAATAAGAACTAAATAGACATGTCTTTTAAAAAAAACTAATAAAAATGACAAAAATAAGCAACAAAATAAAAATGAAAAGAGAAAATATAAAAAAAAAATCTAAACATAAAAACTATCTCAGTGATACTGAAATACCACTGCACACAGCGAGATATATGTGTTCAATTCTCCTTGATTATGATTTCTGGATCTGTGTTTCCAGCTGGGCCATGTGGCTTTATTCTTCACGTACTCCGCCATGGAAGAGGAGATCGAGAGGAACAAAGAGCATCCTCATTTTGCTCCGCTCTACTTCCCTCACGAGCTCCACCGGCGCGACGCTCTGGCTCGAGATCTGGAGTTCTTCTACGGCGAGGACTGGCAGAGTCAGATCCGCATCTCTCCCGCAGCTCAGCGATACGTGGACCGCATCCGGAGGGTCGGCCGGGACCAGCCCGCGCTTCTCGTGGCCCACGCCTACACACGCTACATGGGAGACCTCTCGGGGGGGCAGGTGCTGAGGAAGGTGGCCCAGCGCGCCTTGAAGCTGCCGCCCACAGGAGAAGGCCTGAGCTTCTATGAGTTCGAAGGCATCCACAGCGCCAAGGCCTTCAAGCAGCTGTACCGCAGCCGGATGAACGAGCTGGAGCTCGACACACACACCAAGAGGAGGGTCGTGGAGGAAGCCAACCTGGCCTTTCACTTCAATATGGAGGTGAGCGGTTCAATTTAAAGGGGTCATGTTTTCTTGTTATTATATCAACAATATCAAGATTTGTTGTACCAACTGTAGTAATTTATGGCTTTTTTCTAAAGAAAGAGGAGTTCACTTAAGAAAAAACAACCAAAACAGAGGATTCAGCTTAATCATTCAAAAGTCTTTCAATTGTATTCAATTGACCTTTCGCCAAGCCCCGCCCCCCTTAGTTACTGTTGCTACGTCCGACAAACAAATGGTCAAACACGACCAGCGCGACAGATTGCCATCACGGGAAGAGGTATACCCGTGCGTGTCAGTGACCTTTTTTGGAGTAATACCTCCGCGATATCCTCCAGATCGAGGCAAAAGGGGTTACAGTAAGTTATGCAGTGGAGGGATATATTCAAAATATAAAAATACACAATGAACGAGACACGACTACTATCGAGGCTAATGCTTACCGGTCTCAAGCGAAATCTGAGAAACCCCATGACAATCGCAGAAAAATCTCTAATACCCACGCAATCGACATAAACACACTTGCATCTTGGAAGTTTGTGATCAACCAGCGTCCGTAGGCATCGTAGACCTCTTCTTCTGTCTTGATTTTCTCCGATTTGTTGCAGACAATCGCAGTTATCTGAGCTGTTAGCTATATTTTGCTCATTTTTATTAGCAAAATTGATTTTTATTGTTTTGTTCCAGTTCAGCCCTGCTAACGTTATGTGCTTTGTTATTGGGGAAGGGAAAAAACTAACGTTAGGGTTTCCAAATGTCCCATATTTTGGGCATAATTTATTTGTCATAATTAATAATGCATAATTTATATCTCCCTTGTCCTGTTTTTTTTTTTTTTACTGCAAAGCTGATCTAACCACTGACTGATACAGCAGCAGTGCTGATCACGACACCTGTTATCATCCTATCAATAATAATATATAATATATTATGATTTAATATATCATTATTTAGGGTCAAATCATTGTTTGATTTACCGCTCCGAGCGGGACTTTCAATGTCAGCATTTTGATTTCGGCAAATCATAGGCGAATGCAAACAACGTCATTATTGATTCCAACATCCACTCACGCAAGAAAACATGCAACCTAACGTTACCTGAGGGAATAATACGCTGATTTACTGCTCAATAAATATTTCTGATTGTTATCAATGTAGAAAACTGTTTTGTTTTTTTCAGGATTCTTTGATGAATAGAAAGTTTCAGAGTTTTCTGAAATAGAAAGCTTTTCTAACATTATAAATGTCTATACTGTCACTTTTGATCAATTGAATGCATCCTTGCCTATTACTTTTCTTAATTTCTTAAAAAATCTTACTGACCCCAATTTCGGTCGTGCGGTCGTGCGCTTGAGTGCGGCTATATTACGTAAACGCTCATTATCCTGTAGGCTATATAGGCTATTTAAGTAATTCAATTAATATAAAGGGGCGATTTGTCCACTAATGGCTTAAATGAATAACTATGGTCGACTAGAAAATGTTTTTTTGTCGGAGGCAGCCCTTATTCCACATGTTTACAAACGCCGTGGGCGCCGCTTCACCATCTTGCTTGGAGAATGTTTGTCGGACCTGCTCACATAGTAACGGTTGCTATGATGTGTGATTGGACAATGGCCGTTTTGGGGGAGGGGCCGGCGAAAGGTCAATTGTATTTAAAATAAAAATTTCTTTCAATTATTATTTATAAATTGCATTTATTTTATTGCTACATTTAAGTACATTTTAAAATTATGAATTTAAACAGTAAACAGTAAATATATATGCATGTATGTCTATATAATATATATATATATATATATATAAAGTAAGTAAAAAAATATATTTTCAAACAGAAATATTATATAATATTTCTGTTTGAAAATATTTTTTTACTTATTTTATTGGAAAATGGATGATGTTTCTAAATAAAATTTTCTAAATTCAAATAATTTATTTAATTTCAAAAAGTTGATTTATTTATTTTGTAAAAATTTTCTACATTTTAAAATAATTACTTTATACATAGACATATAATATATATATATATTATTAATTTAAATGTTTTTTCTTACTTTTTTCTTTTTGAAATAATTTATTATTATTATTGTTATTATTACCTATTTTATTGTTAAATGGATGACGTTTCCAAATACAATTTTCTAAATTAAACTAAATTCTAAAAATGCTTTTATTTATTTTGTTTTTTTATTTTCATTTGTTTTACATTTTTCTTTTTGAAATAATTTATTGTTGTTATTATAACCGATTTTATTACCAGATCGATAAAGCAATGCTTTTTTCTGAAGGAAGTTTAATTAAATGAGACAACCCCAATTTTAAAACTTACAAATAAATGAATTGTTTTATTGTTACATTTAATTAATGTTTTCAGGTTCTGAAAGTTTAATCAATAAAAATGTGATTCTTCATTATGAGTTCTTTAAAGAATGATGTTGATGACAATTAATTCAAGATGTGCAGATCATTATCTCTGAGATCCTTCACTAACACTGAATGAAACTAATGGCCCGCTCTTAATCTCTCTGTGTGTCGTCACCTGGAGGGCTTTGCAGTCGCTCTATTAAACTGAACCTGGTATCACTGTGTTCATATCAGTGAGCGTGTCACTAAAGATGAGAGTCTCCGCTGCTCCGTGTGGCTCGAGTTTCATCCGTCAGCAGATGGAGTCCTTTGTCCTCATGGCAGATCCCAGATGAGCTCTGAAATTAAATGGACAAAACGGGGTCAAAACAATGTCTCGCATCTCACCAGAGCCTCTTTTAACAGAGCGTTTGACTGTGACATCTAGTGTAATGTGTTTATGTAACGCTGTCACTGTCACACACATGACAAAGAGCTTTTCATTAAACCTCAGTGTTCACTCATTGTTTCCTGTGATCTGGAACTGTAAACGTCCTTTTCTGTGTTTCGTGCAGATTTTTGGAGAACTAGAGGAGGTTGGAAAGACCCTTCAGGACGATGTTTTGGACGCCGCTCCTGCTCATGGAGAGATTCAAGGAGATGTCAGTCAGTGTCCGTACCACGCTGCCAAAACGGGTAAACTTAATCCTCATTACACCTTAAACCAGGGACTCACTAACTTTACTGTCAGACAAACCCATTAAATATTTATTTTAAGTGCACCTGAGCCTGAAACGGCAATTTCAGACATCATGTCTGATGATGGTTAACTGTCACGACATGCAACCAATCAGATCAAATATTTAATCTTTTTAGTAAGCTTTTTTTTTAAATATTGTTACAAATATTTAAATGAAATGATCATTATTAGTTTTAACTGTATACTACTGTTGTAAATTACAATTGTACTGCGAAGTACATAAAAAAAATATTTAATTATTATATAGATTCAGTGTTATTTTAGTAATATTGAGATACTACTATAGTTATTCATATTTTGAATCATTTTTTAATTTTCTGTTTTCATTATCGCTTTAGTTTAAAGTTTTTGTCTTTTTTTATTAGTTTTTTTTTTTTTTTTTACAAGGTCTTTTATAGTTTTTATAAATTTTTATTTCGGTTTTAGTTATTTAGTGCATCAAGTTAAACTAAATGAAAATGAGAAATTGGACCTAGCTGTAATAAAATAAGTAATAAAATAAAATAGGTTTTTTTTATATTTTATTTTATTTCATTTAACATTTATTATATTTCAAGTAACAAACATGTTTTTTTTAAATGTTTTTAATTTTAGTTAACTATAATAACCCTGAATAGATTATATATTACTTTAAATTCCAGCCTTTGATTTGATAATTACTAGGGCTGGGACAACGCGTCGAGGTCATCGATGACGTCGACGCAAAAAATACGTCGACGCAAAATATGCGCATCGATTCGTCGACCTGTTTTTATTTCTCCAAAAAACGTTTGCAAAACGTTTACCTTATGTGCGCTGAATATACGCGATGGCCGGATCAACATTCTGTCCAACGTTATATAACCAATCCAGGGGTTTTTCTGCATTGATCTTTTTTTGGGCGGCTGTCAAATCCTTATTTGATCGGTGAGTGATGTAGAATAGACTGCTGGGGCGCATACGAGAGAGAGCCCCGGCCGCGCGCGCGCACTCACAGTCTTCAAACAACACGAGCGCTGCTTGCTCTCTCTCTCCCTCGTGCATATTAATCAAAATCATTAAACACGATAGAAAAAGGGCGAAACACCAAAGTTTCACGCGCGCTCGCGCACTCACAGTCTTCAAACTACACGAGCGCTGTCTTGCTCTCTCTCTCCCTCGTGCATATTAACCAAAATCATTAGACACGATAGAAAAAGGGCGGAACACCAAAGTTTCACGTGGAGCATTCGGAGATTTTTTTTTTCTCCATGACAGGCTGCTGGCTCCCACTATTAATTTTTATTAATTTTTTTTGTTGGAAAAGCACTCTCTGTATTAGCTTAAAGCCCTCAAGTTTACATTGGTTACTGTATTCTTTCAGTTGCTCTAAACAAGTATTTTGGGTGACCTTTTTTATTTTTTTTATTGAATGCTAGTCATCAAGTTGTTGTTATTTTCATCTGAAAGAACTTTTTTTCAGTAAGCTAGGCCCTATGTGTTCAGTAAGCTTGTTTCAGTAAGCTATGTGTTTTCAAGGCTTTAAGGTTTTATTGAATGCTATCTCTGACTAAGAATGCATTACTTTGCACTTGTATAGTCTTTTATTTTGTCATTTTAAGAGCAATAAACATATTGCAATGTTAAGGAATTCATGTTTTTTCATTCAGATATGTAAATCAACATGTATAAATTGTTAGTAGTCAATTAATGGGGAGATAATCGATAATCTAATCGAATCGAAATCGAATCGGCCTGAAAAAATTAATCGTTAGATTAATCGATGCATCGAAAAAATAATCGCTAGATTAATCGTTTAAAAAATAATCGTTTATCCCAGCCCTAATAATTACTCTAATCTATATCGCTATTACTGTTTTATGTCGATTAATTGTACATTAATTGTATTTGATTTTATTAATTTAAAATTAAACTGTAGAGCTTTTCATCAACCTCTACAGTTCTCTTTCAAACCCCCGTCTGGGAAACCCGGCCTTAAAGCCACACTAAGTAGAAATTGTGTTTTTGTCAAACAGCGACCGCTAGAGTCGCTGTGGAATACTTGCACTGTCGTAAATATATTATATTATAATGTTTTTACATGATTGCAGCTAAATCACAAGTAAATAGTCTATTGTCTAGGGCCTAGGCCTACTGTATAATTTAATTTGTGTTTTTATTGGAATGTAAACATTACAAAATGCCAGATAACATCAATTAAGTTAAATGTACGTCGCATTATTTCATAACATTGGCCGTTATGATGTCATTAGACATGATTATTGCAATTTATCATAATAGTTTGCAAATTGTGCTCGTTTACACTATTTACAACCTCTACGTTAGGCTTATTTATGATAATTATGTGAGATATTGAAAGCTGTTCTCATGATAATCGCAGGAATCAATCAACAGCGTCGTCTGATATCCGTCAGGACTACGTGATAAATACACCTCACAACACCTGAGTTCAGCTGGCAAACTAATTCGTGAGGCATAGCTATCTGATTTATCAAAACGATTCCATTTACACCTGGTCACATAAATGTATTTTTGCGAAACGGATTTAAATTCGATCTTCAATTCTCGCGCTTTATGCAGATTTAATGGAGTGCACGTCACCGAAAGCAACAGATATGAGCTGCATTTTATAGATCATCAGCTAAAATTTCAAAATCAAAGACCGCAATAAGAGAGAGCAGTAACAGCCCTGGTAAGATCATTTCGTTTCTTTACTTTTAATGATGAAGATTGTGTGTTAAGCGTCTGCAACTTACTTTCACTTTGATTTGCGATGGTTTGCACGTTGGCTTGATGCAGTTGCTCATCTGCGGTGATGCGTGTTCCAGCGCGTCGTCATATCTGGATATAACATATAGCCTATAACACGCTCTCACACGTTTTTATTTTATTTATTTTTTTAGCATTTTTGGGAGGAGTACAATTTACATATGTGGTTTCAACAACCATATGCATTTACACTTGTCCAGTTTCGTCTGGAATGCGTCTCAGATCTCCTCCTGAAGTGGTTTGAGGGATCGGATTCAAATCCGTCTCAAATGCGTTTCGGAGGGCATTTAAACCTGGACTTTTCACGATCGGATAGCTATCCGATCTGAGAAAAGGCATGAAGTGGCCATGGGTGTAAACAGCCCCCATGACAAAAACATACGCACGAAAGCCGAAAACAAACTCTGGTTGGCCTCTCACGTCCAAATTTGACGAAGTGGTGGGGGAAGTGACGTATGCCGTAAAGCAGTCGAATTTTGTAGTTCTTTTTGTGCTCTGGTTACTACCCGAACACCGAAGTTACATAGTGCCAGTAAAAGCGATGCAGACCCTGTCAGGCTATGGCAGACGTGTCATTCAACCTATTGTAAGTCGATGTACCATCACAAGGATCTTGGAAATATATTATGAAGGTTGAAAAGTTACAGTGTTGCTTTAAACCTCAGCAAATGACACCGTTTACATGATGATTTCATTCTTTCTGTTTCAGCTGCCAGCAGCGGATCATCTTACATTTGTCAAGTGGCCATGACCGTGCTTAAAAATCCCTCCGGTCAAGTCCTATTGGCCGCCTGGATCGCTGCTCTAGCCGGATTGGCTGCTTGGTACCTCATGTGACCTCCTGTGGCCCATTCTTAGTGCATCCCATTTGCCCCCTTGTTCTTGGGTAAATGTGATCTAAAATAATAATGTATGAGCACAGACTTTTTAAACGCAGGATAGCATAGTTTATTGTGGCATCTGTTACTGTTGCACCCGTCAGTGTTGATGAAGTTAAGGCTGGAGAAGAGTTACGGAGATATGCAGAGTGTTATTTTTATAGTTTTACCACTGTATCGAGTCATTTGGTGCAACAAGTCAAATGGGCCGAAACATATTCTACGCAAGTACGTGAGCATAAACGCAAGATTGATGACATACGTCATGTTAATTGTGTTGGATTCCCATTCATCACTATAAGGGGCGCTATAGAAGGTATTAGTGCAAATTGTCTTCTACAGTCAGTTTTATTGGCCCATTTGTCATGCGTGCTTTCAAATGAGATATACTATGCATACATGCAGCATTTACAAAGAAAAGCAGTACTTCTGCAGGGCAGACTACTGAGATGTCAGGTCAGAAAATGACAGCCACAACGGTTAGTGAAGAAAAAGCCTTTTTGAAGAGGTTTAAAATGTAAAAGATGGAAGAATTGCACATTAAGAACATTTTTGTCTAGTTACACAACAGGATGTGTTACAGACTCGGCATTTAGGGATTTTTCTACATAGTTGGTTTAATGGACCAGAATGAACAGTTTTTACTAGTGAATTGAGTTTTTCAGTGATGATGAAGATAAATATCTTTTATACATTCATTCATTATTGTGTGTACATATTATTTTCTGTCATATATGTATACACAATTATATAAAGTGTATATATATATATATATATATATATATATATATATAAAATAGTAACACTTTACAATAAGGTCTAGTGTATTAGTAAATGTTAATTAACATTAACCAAGATCAAAAAATAGTGTAGAAGTATTCTGGTTCAGTCTGGTTCAGTCATAATGTTAATAGAGTTTGTTTTTGTTTTTGTTTTGTTTTTTTGGCACAAAAAGCAAATATATATGCGGGAAAAATAATTATTTTCAACCTTCATTTTGACCCTCCGTCTGAAATGATCAGTTTTTAAGGCACGGCTCCTTTAAGGCTTGTCAATATACGGCCACTGTTATGATTGGCTAATGTCATTGTATAGGAAACGGTATCAATGGCCACTCGCTGTTGCACTCGAGTAAGTGTTTTAAAAACACTATCCATATAAAACCGTAATTTACAGCGTCAGTGATTGTATTGTTTCTTTTTTGCTTTTTACGCGACGCTCACATCCAGTGTAGGCAAATGCCAGCCTTTAAGTGACTGAACTTCAGTGGGCGGGGCCTGTGATTCGATGATGTTAAACTATTTGTCAATGTCTTGTTCTGGAGGCAGTCATATGCAAATGAATTTGCACGTGTGACATCACAATATCAAAACGAGCTGTTTTTGGAGCTTGACTAAATAAAGGCTTTGTTTATGAGGAGGATGTTTTAAGCAATAAAACTTGCAGGATGTTTTAATGGCACAAAGACATGGTTTATATGTAAAAAGATCAATGCAAATTTGATTTACTCATTTCATGACCCCTTTAACTAATGTAGTTATCTAATGTTAACAGATAAAACCTTATTGTAAAGTCTTATATATATATATATATATATATATATATATATATATATATATATATATATATATATATACATATACTCTAATTATCACCAGGGCTTTACTCAAGGCTCTGATGAACAATTTCAGATATATTAAGTATTTGAATGCAATTTCAACAAGGGAACAGTACTGAATGAATTAGTATACTGTATTTGCACAAGCTAGAATTAACAATAGTGTTTTTCTCTAAATGTGATTAATTGATCTGACTTGCAGTATGAAATTATTAACATTTATGGATGCAATAATTTCTTGACTCTTCTTCATGCAACTTATATATTAATTAATATATTGATGGTTTTGTTCCCTTTGACATTATATTCTAAGACCATAGCATGTGCAATGATCACCAAGGCACTGTGACATGATGCATTTGAGAAGGATTATGGGGGATTGTGTATCTGTCCTCGTTTACTGAGGCATGTGTCTGTTAAGGTGTTTTCTTTATTGAATTTGGTTTTGTATAAGAGCTAAACCTAAACAACATTATACTGATGAATCATTTTGTTGAAGAGTGTTTCATGTAATACCAAATGCTGAGGGGCTGAACATTCACTGGACTTTTTGAACCAAAGGAAATGTTACTTTGCATTACTAATCGGATCATAAAACAGATCGGTATATATGCAGAGTGTTTTGCATAAATGGTTGTGCTTGGGTTTTATGCAGATCATTTAATTTGGTGGCTTATTTTGTGTTTTGAATAACTGACAGCTTATTTTAAAGCACTGGGAGACATTGAGAGGGGTGTTGATATATAGTACAGTGGTTTTATTTAGACCGTTGATTTTGGGGGGGAGGGGGAGTATTACATTTTTTTTTATACTTAAAAAAATATATATCTTTTTTTTTAGTTGTTTAAATTGTTCCCTTCAGCTGTATGTTCACTGTAATGAGTAATAAATTCACAACTGTGCTGCATTCACTGTTCAAGTTCATGTTTTATTTAAACAATTTTTTATTTTAATAATTCAGATTTAATGTTAAGCTCTTTGTATGCTGTTACCAGAGGAAATAGAGAAGAAAAAAACATAATTACAATCTAAATCTTTCAATCTAAATCTTCAGATTGAATGAGGCAAAACAATCTGAAGATTTATAATTTAAAATGTGCAGCTTGTATTTTTGCTAAAGCCATGTATTGATGTTTCCATACAAAATGTGCTGTTTGAGGTATAAAGTTACTATATTATGGAAGCCCATTTCCACCACATAAGAGAAAAAAAAGTCAGGCTCTGGTAAATCTTAATTTTAACATAAAAAGTAATAGATAAATTAAGTTAAAAATGAGTTATATACCAAGTCATCATGTAATAAAAAATCAAAATTATTAAATTAAATATTAAGTCATAATTGTCATAATTTACTTTCGTCATTATTTTGACTTACATTTAATTTATTACTTTGCCTTAATTTGGACTTTTCTTCGCAAATGTCATAAATATGACCTAGTATGTCATAATTTCATAATTACAGGGCTGCCAACGTTTGTGTTCAGGTTGGAGTGAGAATTATATGGGGGAGAATTATTTTCTATGAAATGTCACTTTGGTTGTCAGCAGCATTGAATGTAATGTATACATTAAACGTGCAAAGGTTCTGATATGAACTTTTGCTTACAAAAACAAAACAAAAAAACTGCTGTTTCAACAGGGGTGTTATTAAACTGTTTAGAAACAGTCTATGTAAAATAACTTGAGTTAAAATGTCAGAGATCAGATCGAAGGAGGCGGGGGCTTCACTCACCGCCAATGAACAACATGTAAAAGAAAGTCATGCTGGTCTATGCCTGGAAGGCTCTGTGGCGGAGGTATATGGGATGCTTGAGGAGAACCGCTCCACAAGCCGGCAGCAGCCAACCTGAAGCGCCTGCACACCCACTGAAGCTAAGCAGGGCTGAGTCTGGTCAATACCTGGATGGAAGACCTCCTGGTAAGACTATGTTGCTGCAGGAAGAGGTGAGGCCAGCAGGGGGTGCTGCTCATCCTGTGGCCTGTGTGGGTCCTAACGCCCCAGTGGTGTTCAACTGTACTGTAAAAAGGCACCTCTGTGTTAAATATAAACCCTGAAGTCTTTTTCAGAAGTACTTGGGTTGTAACCCTAGTATAAAGTAATCCTTATATCACATCTCCACCACAATCACTGCAGGTAGTTCGTTTCACATCACAATTGACAGTACTTTTAGTTCTTACTTGTGACACGCATCATGTAAATCCAACATTATTTTTTTATTTTTTTTAGTGCAACAATATTCTGAGAATAAAGCCTGTAAGATCATACACAAGCACATCCTCATATTCTGAATATATCATGTATTGATGAATCAGTCTGTGCCTTTAATGCAAAACTATGATTGCTTAGTTCAGCCATCAGTCAGAGAATGATTAAAGGTACAATATGCAAGAATCTTTGCCGCTAGAGGGCGCTACATTCCAAACAACAACAACGGCGTAGCTTGATGACGATGTGAAGGAGCGTGGAATGATGGGAACTGTCGTTTTAAACTCCACCGTGGATGTAAATCAGTCAGACGGGAATCGAAAAATCATGTTCATGGATGAGGCTAAGTTCTATTTTTATAAATGTTGCGTTTAATGACATGCTTTTTGTGGCGAGGGGGGCGTGGTTCAGCGCGGTCTGTGATGGGAGAGAAAAGAGACGAGCAAGTAGGTCAAGTGCAAATGCACCTGTGTCTTATTGCAGTGATCGGCGTGGAGAGACCGCTTATAAGCCGCGCTGGAACGAGAGAGAGACTGGAGAGAAAATTGGACGCAGAGGAAGAAAACCGGTGGATCCGAGCTCTCATTTTTGAACTGTTTTGTGCCGTCGCGGTTGCCACGGTGAATGCGCGTTGTGCGCGGCTTTTGTTTGTTTTGCTTTATTTTAATAAAGTACGAGTCCCAGTCACGCCGACCCCTGTCTTCTTCCTTCCTGACTCTTGAACCTCATCACACTATTATTTCATTAAAATGAATTAACCGCATGAAAAGTAAGGTTTAATACTTCATAGATGTTACTGTATTTGTTGAATTCATTGTTGTGATAACGCTGCGCAGTTTTACATGTTCTAAACAATTGTTGTAAAAGTCCATTCGAACATGCCCACATCATTTGCCAAAATACTGATTCATCTTTATGTATAACACATGCTATATTTATTTACATGGCCATAAACACCAGACGTGATAAACAATGTCAATAAACTAAACACAAATCTAAAGCAATAATACTTTCCTTACATAAACATAACTATTACCGAATGCTACATTTGGAAAATATAAAATTAAGCATGCTTTGTCGACAGAACCAGCTGCAATCGGTAAAGAATAATTGTGTCCCATAACGACTGCAAGAAACAAGCTAAAGTTTGTAGCTTGATAGACGCTACAACTAGGCCTACAACTTCCGCATTTGTCCAGGACTCCACGCAGTACGAGCGGAAACCGAGGGTAACGCGGATATGACGCAATTGACTGGCGACTCCCAGCTCCCCCCTGCTCTAACGCCCCGTTTCCTTGGTTAAAATCGCAATTTTCTCACGATTTAAAAATAGTTGGAAACATTTGGGATATTGTAAGTAATCAACTTAACAAAATATATAACACTGGCCTTGAGATTTTGGGATATTTTAATGCAAAATTCTTACATATTGTACCTTTAAACGACTCAAACCACATTACCAACTTAACTTGGTAGATCTCTGCCCATTAGATCTTGCACAATTGTTTTTCACTTGCACAATAAACTTAAGTTTCAATTTTATCAACCATGTATTAAATTTGTCAATGGACAAACACCAAAGGGCTGCCATCAGTGCAAAAACAAACATTTTAGGTAAATAAGATTCAAAAGTAACACATTTTGAAAATGTTGAAGCTTTGACAAGAAAATAGTATTGCACCCATCAGGAAATTAAGCAAATTCTGATGACCAATATTTTAACACTAACAGCTGCTATACAAATCGCTGATATTTCCACTTCAACTTTTAATATCCTGCAATGTAGTGAACTATACACATTTCAGACCATTTACACTATGAAATATAAACAAAAGTTTGAACACCAAAGAATAAATTGCCCAGATCATGACACTGAAGAAAAAAAACAAAAAAACAAAACAGTTGTGAGATACTTAAAGGTCCCATGACATGAAATTTTCACTTTCTGAGGTTTTTTAACATTAATATGAGTTCCCCTAGCCTGTATATGGTCCCCAAGTTTCTAAAAATTTCAATCGGTGTAAATCGAGCTTTTGCTATCTTTCTCTGCCTTTGAGAAAATGGAGGCTCATAAGCACTGATCTTGAATCTCCTCCTTATGACGTCATAAGGAGAAATGTTACCTCCCCTTTCTCTGCTTTGCCCGCCCAGAGAATATTTTCCGCCCATGAGAAAATGCGCTAGGAAGTAGGAACGCGCGCGCGCGATTTTAGTTTGTCCACGAGAGATATCATGGCTTTTGAGCGAGCGAAGCATAATAATTGCTCAATAATTGGATGTACAAATGAACACCGAAGGGTCAATACAGAGCTGGGCTTGCTGAACGTCTGAAACTAAAGTCTGGATCACTCTCTTTGGCTCAGCTACACACCTCGGACAAGTAAGTCAACTAATGATATATAAGTGTGTTGCTTTACTGTTTATGGTTACCTAGATTTTACACGTAGAATGTGGCTGTAACATTAGCTATGCAGCTATGCAGTTTATGTGTGTGAATACACACACTGTAACGCGAGTGTTGTACACGTCTTTGTTATTTGGATAACCGTTTTCCTGTTGGTTATATGGCGCGCGCGATATCCGCATTTCAAGATCGCAGAGCTTGATGTAATTGTAATAAGATAAATACAGACGTTACAGATCTCTCATGAAAAGGCAACAGTAGGTTCGCGTTAGCTACATGATAATAACTGTAAACCATCCGAATAAAGTACCGTATCCAGACATAATATTTTAAACTAACCATTCGGAAACGTCCTGCTGGAGCCGCTGAGTTGCAACTTCTTCATCCGTTGCTTCTCCATCTGGATCAGATTCTGGGTCAAACTGAAATGCTTGAAAGACTGCGTGTCTTCGTGCCATTGCTATATCCAACGTAAACATGCACGCCACGTTACCGTTGCGCAAGATGGTCAAGGCCACACCCACCCTCCACCTTGCGCCGCCTTTCTCCTCCTCATTAGTATTTAAAGCTACAGACACCGAAACGGCCTGTCTGAAGGAAGCTCATTCTGGGACTGGCTTGTAGTGGCTATAATTCTGCACCGAGGCTGAATTTTTGGAAAGAGATTTCAGATACAGTACTAGGGACCACTAAGGCCTATATTAAAGCCCACAAAAAGTAGCATGTCATGGGACCTTTAAGAGATCAGATCTAAAACTGCACACAAAGCATACCAAGCAGGGGCGGCTGGCCAATAGAGGGCGCTAGGGCAATGGTTTGGTTCAATTTCTAGGTTCAATTTCAAATTCAAATGGAAAGTTTACAGTGCAATTTGTTTGTTTTTGTGTAAGAATGCCTCAGCCTTGTAATATGGCATTAAATAATTACTGACTTTTTCACAGAGCACTGATATCATGCAGTTTGTGTTAAATTGTGTTTGGGTGGTTAATAATAATAATAATTATAATTATTTTTATTTATATAGCGCCTTTCCAACACCCAAGGTCGCTTTACAAAGATATGTAAAAGGCAGTGGTTCTCAAACTGGGGTGAGGTGACAGAAGGGGGTGCGGGAACAAAATGCTGCATTTTGCCGTTTCTTTAATACTACCTCACCTTAAAATAAGATTTAAACTGAGCATGCATTTCTATCAGGTAAAATGCTGTAATACATGACATCCGATCAAATTACCTCATCTTTTCCAGTCGAAACTTTCTGCATTTAAGCAGCGTGTAGGCTATATGACAGGTCTCGTGCAGATTGCTGCATTGGCAAATCGTGCTATATACTACCGTTCTCGACAATGTATGTTACCTTTGTAAAATTAGGGATTTACCACTTACTAGCATGAAGAACAAATATAGACACAGGCTGAGCATGGAGATCGATATAAGATTCAAACTCTCTTCGATACAAACACATACCCTGTGTGAGTTTCTGTGTTTAAAGGGGTGGTTTACTGCTTTTTTTCTTTGCATGATTGTGTTTATGGGGTGCAATATAACATGTCTTCGGGGTTTTTTTTTTTTTTTTTGTCTTATTTTTCATAAATTTCACCTTTATTGTAAGCTGCTTTCTCCTCTGTCACTTGAACGACCGGTTGACTTCCTGATTCTATGAAACCACTCCCTCAGAAACAGGCAATGGGCTCAGATTGGTTAGTTGGGCCGGTGTGTTGTAATTGGCTAAACTGCGTAGTGCATGTTGTCCGGAAACTTCACGCCCATTACCTTTACGGGCGAAAGTTGCATGTGCTCCGGTCAAATGTAAATAATGGTGTCAATACTGCCGTATCAGTTTGAGCCAGAATCAGACCCAGAAAGCGGCAACGAAGAGAGTCAAGCAACCTCCCCAAACACGGCTCTTACAAAACGTTTCTGAATGGTACATTTTTTATTATTATTATTCTATTCTATTCTATTCTAATCTACTATTATTATTTCGATACGCTGTTACTTGAAAATGCTACTGCTGCTTGTTAGCTTTTGAGATACGGTTTTCTCCTGATTAAACATTTAATATAACTGAATAAATGACTGAGTAATACCGTTTTTTAAAGTTATTGTTTTAACTTTAGCAGCTGAAGTTGGCTGTTGCGATTACATATATTTTTTTGAACTTTATACACGTTTGTCTTATACACACAAAATAGCATCGAACTAACTGGCTATAAACAAACAGCGTTGGCATTGGTTTACGTTCTTGATCAAATCGAAAAATTACGTCATAAAATATACATGGAAAATACATTTACATAATTAGTACATAATTACAAATTCAGGTCCAAAATGTTTGTACGCGTTTGTACGTGTAAGTGGCTACTAAAGCCAGCGCTGGCATTTGTTTACGTCCTTGATAAAACTAAAACATTAACTTACGTCTGAAATTATACATGCAAACAATATTAAGTCTTACTTACAGGTTGTGGCCCAACAACTGCTGCCTCTGGTTTTAAAGTTGGAACTGCTTCATGTTTTAGTAACAGTTTCTTGTTGAATCCGGCATTGAATTCGTGGAGATTCTGGAAGCTGTCTTCCGTAAAATGCGCAGCACAGAGAGCTATTACGATTGAAATTTTCAGGAACATAATCAAACATAAATTTTAGCCATTGTTGATGAACTACAGCGTCCGTATGAAGCCCGAACACAGAAGACCTGGCAGCTGGGTGAAAATAACACACTTTCGACGGCATGGCTACAGCTCTCCACTATAACTCTTCCTCTTCGACAAAGCCGCAGAAATATGGCCATGCCCCCTTTTTTGCATGGGTTAGTTACGTATAAAACCCGGGAAGTATCTCGTTGTAGTCCCATTCCAGTCGTTTTTGTAGGCATTAAACTTCCTGATTTTTAAAAGACGATGTCTCTGCTTACGTTGAACTTTCAGCGCAGCAACTTTGCAGATACTGTTCATGCACCAACAGCAACATTACACACCATTTAAAATGAAAAAAGTGAAATCACAATCAACCACCCCTTTAATGATGATCACATTATATGAAGATCCACACGATTGCGAATGTGACATTGATTTTATACAACAGTTCAACAAACGAAATATTAATACTAAGTGATGTTCATTTTCAACACAGTTGTCAATATATATTTTTTTACAACAAAATAACAGCTCCAACGAAAGTCACAGCAGAACTGCAGCACACAGCAGTGTTTGTGAACGAATCTGCGGCTTTGAACGAATCATTAGAGTCAATGATTCAATGATTAATTCATAAATACAGCCACTTGCTTCATTACTGAATGAATGACTCGATGACTCTCCACCTACTGGCGGTTTTAATTCAGTATTTAAAAGCATCACTTCGTTTTTACCATTGCATATTTCTCTATTGAACATTTATTATGAACATTCATTATTTAAAGCAGGGCCGGCCCGCGGCATAGGCGGTATAGGCAAATGCTAGGGGCGCCACTCATCCATACGCTGATTTCACGCAGCCGCCATTTTGAAATCGAAAGTGAGGCTCCGGTGGGAAGAACCCCGGAAGTAAAGATAAACAACAATGCCTTGGATTACCAACCTGAAGCTGCTGCCGCGATTTACACTATTGGATGTTAATATTCAATATAGGATATGTATATAGTTCATTCCTGCTTCTGTTTTTACATTCTGAATTATATATAAAAAAAATATTTTATTTATAAATTAATTTCACTGTATATAGTCTAAAGTATGAAAGAAATGTATGTACATTTTTAGAATTGACACAACATCATTAAACACAACAATACGCCATCGCATTCACGACTCTCCAGTGATTAAAGGCGACACTTCCGGTTTTCTTCCCACCGGAGCCTCGCTTTCGATTTCAAAATAACGGCTGCGTGAAATCAGCGTATAGGGGCGCCAGAATGAGTGAACGAGTGAATTATTATTTTTTTTTTACATTATTATTTTTTTTATATATAATACTATTTTAAAACCATTAATTCGAAATACTACCAAAAAAAAAAAAAAAAAAAAAGTCCGGCTCACCAATCGTCCCCCGCCCATCGAGTGCTTGAAGTGCGTCAGAAACAGAGCGCGCGCGCGATCAGTTGTTGGTAATTTGTTGTGAAGCGTGCGCGACTCCGCATCCAATGTAGACAGCACTGCTTTTGTTAACACACAGCTCGTAGAAACGGGCCTGACAGCTCGCGCCAGTTCTAGACGCGGTGAAAGTTTCCTGATTGTGACGGAAGGCCGAATTTACATGACACATTATAAATGAGCATAGTCTGCGATAGATACAGTGCCAAAAAGAAGAGAAGAGGATAAAAGGGGATAAAGACAGAGGTAAAGTGATGTAGTGAATGAACAATTTATGGCATAGGAGTAAGATACTATAATTTCATGGCAGTTATTTTTACCTTAAACTTAATGTTAGCAGTTGTTCTGAGTTCTCCAGAGTCCCCAGACTGTGTGGTTTTGTAACAATCATGTCAGTTTTAAGACGCATTTTTTATTATCACTTTTTTATTTATGTTTTACTCTACAGTTGTGCAGTTGTGGGGATACAGTACAGGCCAAAAGTTTGGAAACATTACTATTTTTAATGTTTTTGAAAAAAGTTTCTTCTGCTCATCAAGCCTGCATTTATTTGATCAAAAATACAGAAAAATTATAAATATTGTGATATATTATTACAATTTAAAATAATTGGTTTTCAATTTATTATACTTTAAATTATCATTTATTTCTGTGATGCAAAGCTGAATTTTCAGCATCATTACTCCAGTCTTCAGTGTCACATGTGACATCCAGTCTATCACATGATCCTTTAGAAATCATTCTAATATTCTGATGTATTATGAGTGTTGGAAACAGTTCTGCTGCCCAATATATTTGATGAATAAAATGTTTAAAAGAACTGCATTTATTTAAAATAAAATAAAAATATTTTCTAATTATATAAATCATCTTTACGATCACTTTTTATCAATTTAACACATCCTTGCTGAATAAAAGTATTGATTTTGTAGTGTATATTGTTGTTACAAAAGATTTCTATTTTTAAAACATTAAAAAAAATTTTTTTTTACTATTTATTTATCAAAGTATCCTAAAAAAGTATCACAGGTTATGAAAAAATATTAAGCAGCAGAACTGTTTCCAACTTTGATAATGAATCATCATATTAGAATGATTTCTAAAGGATCATGTGATAGACCGGATGTCACATGTGACACTGAAGACTGGAGTAATGATGCTGAAAATTCAGCTTTGCATCACAGAAATAAATGATAATTTAAAGTATAATAAATTGAAAACCAATTATTTTAAATTGTAATAATATATCACAATATTAAATTTTTTTCTGTATTTTTTATCAAATAAATGCAGGCTTGATGAGCCGAAGAAATTTCTTTCAAAAACATTAAAAATAGTAATGTTTCCAAACTTTTGGCCTGTACATTTTATGGCATAGTAATGATATTTATTTACAGGTTTATTCAAAATAGCAAAGTTCACATTAAATCTTTATTGTAAATCGTGCTATAAAAGATAATGGGGACTTGACTTGAATGCTATGTAATGCTCTTGGTATTTGTGTTTAGGCTGTAATGTGTGTGTGTGTGTGTGTATATATAGGCATATATATATATATATATATATATATATATATATATATATATATATATATATATATATATATATATATATAATATATGCTAAATCATGAACACAATGACGGGGTGAAATGGGCTGTGATGCATGGGGCGCCAGGTAAAATCTTGCCTAGGGCAGCAAATTGGTCAGGGCCGGCCCTGATTTAAAGCATTATTTATTTTATAAAGGTATTTGTAAAGGTAAAAATGCACTGGAAAAATCGATTTAAGGGGGCAAATATTGTCCCTTACTGAAAAAGGTGCGACTGAAAAGTGGGTATGCAGAAGGATGTTAAAAGCCTCATGGGGTACAACTCTAAAAAGTTTGAGAACCACTGAGACTGGGTTAAGGAATAGAACAAAATAAACATCAACATCAAAGCACAATACACATACCAAGGGCAGAAAGTAGGCCTAATATACAGAGGTCACTTACAAAGTTAGGTTAAAGACACAAAACAAAGAGGGATTCAAACAAATAGCATATCAATAACAATGTAGAATTTACAGACTGTGAGCTGAAGAGTAATATTAAGATAAAAAATGTGTTTTTGAAGGAGAGAGAAGGGTGGATGTTTGACGGATGTCTTGAAAAAGAATATTCCACGACCTCGGAGCCACTACGCTAAAACACTCCCATGGTTACCAGACTATTGAAACCGACTGAATATGACACAGCCCCACCGAATATATTTTTCACCAGCCGCCACTGATACCAAGTACAAGACTACTACAGCTTTTAAATATTCCCCAAATTTTAGTTAGTCAATGCCTACAAAAGTGTCAGACACAGCAAGTCACTCTTAACCAATCTGGCACACAACCCTAACAAACTCAGCTAACATGGAGTTCCAGCCTTCAAATGTAGCTTAAAGAAAAGAAAAACACAAGCAAGAGCTTAGTTTGAAACATTTATTAGATTTTCTATTCTGGACGACATCACTTTGCATAATGTGGCCATGTTATAGAGTCCCTTAGCCCTTTACGGAGTATAGCGGATTGAGGGATGGTTGATTGTATAGCTGGACACCTGACCCTGATTCACGTAGAGCCTGTGCGGTCTGCGGGATACCAGAGAACATGCCAACAGATGATGCTTGGGCACTCAAGCCTAGAGATGGAGTTAGGTTTGAACCTGTGGGGTGTTGCATGGTCCCAAAATGCTCAGATATTTGGTTACTGCTTGTATAGTCAGGAGCTAGAGATGAGGGTCTTTCAACTACACCAATGAGACCCTGGGTTCGCAGAGAGTCTGAGCTATACAGGCCATTTGACCACTTATCACTGGTAGACTGGCTAGAAACAGCTAGGGGAGAGGAACCAAGCTTGGCATATGCATGAGACCCAGGCGTGTACTTGCTAAAGGGGCTTTGAGAATGAAGAGAAAAGCCGCCATATCTGCTGCCACCACCCTGTGCAGAAACAAACGGTCCAGGATCTCCTGAAGATGAGCCTCCTGCTGATGACAGTGAAGGAAACAAACTCTGCATTGCAGAGCTTTGAGACAGCGAGCTACCCTGTGATGCAGCTGCACCTGAGGTCTGAATACCTCGTGAAGGCTGCCATCTTTGAGACTTCTGGCTTTGGGACACATAATAGCTTTGAAATGCTTGGCTGGACTGATCAGAGTTGCCTATGACGGTAGAGGTAAACGGCTTCTGTGAACTCTGGACTGTAGCAGACTGACCGGAGGCACCTTGGGGTGAGGATAGTGATACACTTGGATAGACATTGAAGACCCAGAGGCAAACTGACTTGTGGTACCTTGAGGCTGAAGTGATCCACCATAAGTGATGCTTCCCTGCAGGGGGAATGGCTTCGAGGACCCTGACTGGGTGCCATAGCTAGAGGTAAACTGCTTCCGTGAACTCTGGGCTGTAGCAGACTGACTGGAGGCACCTTGGGGTGAGAATAGCAATACACTGGGATAGGAGGACAGAGACCCAGAGGCAAACTGACTTGTGGTACCTTGAGGCTGAAGTGATCCACCATAAGTGGTGGCTGGACAGAACCACTGTAAGTGCTACTCAGTCCCTTGGAGGCAAAGCCAGTAGAGCCCCCAAACCAAGCACCAGAGCTACTTTTTGACTGGCTATAAACAGCTGGGTATGATGACATGGGAAAATTCACATATTTGGCAGGGGTATACAGACCCAGAGTGCCCTGAGGCTTCAGATATAAGCTAGAAGTAGAACTACCTCCCTGCACAGGAAAAAAAGCTAGTACTTTCTCCTGGTGTAGATACACTAGCAGTATCTGTGGATGCTGATTCCGAGGAACCCTGGAGCGACATTTGAAGCGAGGCATCGGAGCTTGTGTCGAGAAAAAATGGGCATGCCAGATGAAGCCGCGATTCGAGGCTTGTGTTGTTAACGCGAAAATCACGTGACTAATGACAAACGAGGCCTCAGTTTGTGTGAATTCATCATCGGTTCGGTCTGAGTGTCGCTTTTGGAAAAAGGGGGTTTGTAACTCGCGCCACCTTGTGGGTGTTGTCAGGAGTAGTAGAAGCAGTTGTAGTAGTGTCAGAGAGTCAGAGAGTTAGATAACTATCATTGGGCAATTCTGCGCAAAACTGTCACATCCATAACGCCAACTAAATACCATGGCATTGTGTTGGCGTTATGGATGTGACAGTTTTGCGTGGAATTGCCCCATTGTCATTGTCGTTATTGTGTCATATACTGTATGTGTTAGGGCTGTATATTATTACATTATCAGGTTAGAAGAGTTATAGTATTGTTATCATTAATTATAGTAGCTATTATAGTCTTGTTATATTATTAGATAAGATTATTTGGATTGCTTTGGATTGCTTTGGATTGCTTTGGATTTTTGGATCTGGACTGGATTGCCCTTTTGGACTTGTTTGCTTTTTGTGACCTCTTCCTTTTTCCTGGTAATGGAGCCAGCAAGAAAGAGGGAATCCTCCCCTGTCTGGGCTCAACAGAAGCATCAGTATCCTCATTTATACCAGCTGGCACTGGCATTTATGTTCCACTGCATCCTCTGTTCCTTGTGAAAGGATCTTTTCCAAGGCTGGAGAGATTTGGTCCGAGAAAAGGAATCGTCTAAACCCCAACACACTTGAAATAATTCTGTTTCTCAATACAAATCTATTGTAATCCTTCCTTCACCCACCCCAAACTGCAATAGTGTGTTGCAGTTTGCACCTCTATATCCCCAGTCCAATAAGCACAACACTGCACCAAAACTAGTAACAGTTCACAGCACAAAACCCCCCAGAAACAATTTTTACCACCCCAGACTATTCTGTTGCAGTTTACTTTATTACACTCCCTCCACCATAAGCAATGCACTCAACACAGTGTCACTTTTGCTGTTCATACTGTCACTATCCAAACAATT
This sequence comes from Leuciscus leuciscus, assembly GCF_965113295.1. Classification (NCBI taxonomy): domain Eukaryota; kingdom Metazoa; phylum Chordata; class Actinopteri; order Cypriniformes; family Leuciscidae; genus Leuciscus; species Leuciscus leuciscus. The sequence goes on along the minus strand of NC_138725.1, from coordinate 39,350,490 downwards.
TATGAATAATTAATTAACTGTGTTTGACAGTTGTCTCTGCACAAGTAAATTCAGACAGAGAAAGATAGCCTACATATTTTATATAATACCCAGGCAATGGACAAATGTCTGCTCAGGTCTTTTTATTATTGCAAATGAAAGGTTACAGACATTAACAGTGAGAAGAAAATAAATAAATAAATAAATAAATAGAATTGAATTGAATTGAATTGAATTGAATTGAATTGAATTGAATTGAATTGAATTGAATTGAATGAATGAATGAATGAATGAATAAAACCAGGGGAAGGGGGGACACACACTGGTTCAGAATGAATTAATTTGTCTGCTATTTCTTTGCACAGTAGCTAGGTGTCACTAGTGAGCAATGGTGAATGAAGCTTCGAGTAATGAACCTTTGGCTGAAACAATGGGCTGCGAGGTCTCAGTGGTTCAGGAAGCCTCATTTTGCCATCACTAGTGTCCACCCTTTATCCATGGCAAAAAAAAAAAAACCCTGAGTACTCCAAAGCCCCAACATTCACTTTCTCAAACCACCACACTGACGCTACAAATACAAACATACATGTAGTTGGAGATAAGTGTATTTTATAGGCCTTCATCAGTCCAATTAGGGCAAATAACTAATTACAAGAAACATCGTTCACCTGGGAAACTAACTGGCTGTTAAAAGATAATTGATGATTGTGTTATGAAGACTCTGATTCCCTGTGCTGTTTAAACATTTTAAAGCAGATAATTAATCAAGCATTTCACTGTGTAACGACTGCATAGGATATTCTCATACACCTTACACAAAATGTGCCTGATCACATCAGGATGACCTTTATAAATAGTTTTGTGTAATTGTCATAATGTAATACAGACTTTGCAGAGAGACAATTACTGATATATGGGGCAGATACGTTTTAGGATTGGGCACATGCAGAAGTAAGAACTAAGTTCAGTTTATGCTAAATTGGGTGGAATTTAATGCTAAATTGCGTCTAAAAACAATCCTGTACCTTTTGCCAACTTAGCAAGTTACATATGGTTAAGCAAAACTAATTTTACAATATGTGTATGCACAATTGAGAACCACTGTGCTTTGTAAAGTTGTGTTGTGTATATTACGTCAATACCAAAATTAACATCAGTCCATCAAGACGTGCATTGCTGCACTATTATATTTGATTACTTTCATCATGATCATTCATTTACACCAGGTTTAAGGAAGTGGTCACATAGTACTGTATATATTTCCAATAGTGTTCATGCATTTGGATAATCACTTCATTATGAATTCACTTGAAATCACACACTGTACCACAGTACATGGCACCAAAATAAATTATAATAAATACATTGCTTATACAACTATAAAGGACACATTGTTATACCAAACATAAATTAACTAACGTAAAAAAAATCTATTGCTCAGATTTTGGATTTCTTACTTTGATTTGATAGGGCCACTGTGCTTATCTATTCCCTTTTAATGCATTATATGAACATTTGGCTTCCTTATAATCTTTATAATGATGACAGATTCATAGACTGCAATAAGCATCATTGATCTTGGCACTTTTGAAACTAAAGAAGCAGGCTGTTTTGTGACACATACTAGTAGCTTTGTCAGTTTTTCTAATATTTTGCAGGCTAAGATAAAAGTTTGGCTTTACATCATATACCACTTGGTCAGAACACTGTTTGACACACTGAGCAACACACAAAAAAAACGTCCACACCGCAGTGCAACAACGATATTCATAACATTTTGCTTGACTATTTAGCAACACTTAAATAAATAAATAAATAAATAAATAACAAGATCAGCAATGAAATCAACTTTGTAATCCATCAGTGTAGACTTGGTGTGCTAGATTTGAGCAGAGAGATAGAGTAAAATCTGTTTTGAGCGTAGATTTGAGCGTAACCATAAGTACCAAAATGTATTTACACCAGGTCAAGGTTTGATGATTTGATTCAAATCAGACAGATTTACAGCTGACAAAGTTCATGAACAAGGAAGGAAGGGAGACTAATGTTTGGAGTCTCTGGGATCAAACTCAGCCAGAGTGCTCTGAGGGATCCTGTTCAGGATCCTGTCCTCTTTGGGGAAGATTCTCAAGAGCTGCCAGCCAATGTCCAATGTTTCGAACCCAGTTAGATTCTCATATGCACCTGTGATACAGAACATGTTAAGCTCATTTTGAAATGATATACAGCCCATTGCCATCCATGGAATCATATTACGTTTAATAAAAAATAAAAAAATATGTTTTGGGTGGACTACCCCTTTAAGAGAGAGGCAGAGTGAGATCAAATGATGAGTTGGAGACTGTGGGTGCTTCTCATTTCTTATTTGTGCATCCTCGTTTCCTTTCCTCGCGTCTCAGCTCCGCCCCCTGTAGGATGCGAGGGAAGGCTGCAAGGAAAAGACGCGAGGACGGAGGAATCGAATGTAACTTTTTTTAAAACATTGGAATACTTGATCACTCAAGCGTCACTTCATCGCGTCATCAGCAGCGCTCAAAGGACCTGCCCTTATGTTGTTGAAGTTTGTTTATTTAAGAAATTCATAATAAATAATAATAAAGCAAGATACCCTGTTGAAATATGTGAGAGGTGTGGTTTATATAAACTGCAAAGGTAAAGTATAAATTAAAATGATTGTGACCGATGTGAAGGGGGAGGAGAATTTAGACGTGCGTCACGTTTAAGTCGATAAAACTCTTCCGCATGATAGGATACACCTGTGTATCCTCGCTCATGACTCCTCAGGAAGCCTCCTAACTCCTCGATCCTAGACTCCTCGCGGTGCAATTAGAGAATTGAGATGTCCTTCAAGATGGCTGAGCTCGATCGGTTTCCGGGTCATAGGATGGAGGACGGAGGAGAGAGGAGACGAGGAGGGATATTGAAAAGCACCCTGTTTACCAGTTAGTTGAGCTAGAAAATTAAACTTTTTTGATAATTATGTCTGAAAACTTCTCAGCAACTAGTTTTTTTTCCAACCCTGTTTAAATATAGGCCTATGCTGCAAACTAGTGGTTATACTATGTATTACATTTTATTTTATTTATTTCAACCAGATAGCACAAATGCAATATATGAAAAAGAATAAAATGTGTTTTTTACTTCTTATTTGTATTATTTTATATAAATAAATGGTGTATAATGTATTAGTTAGAAGATATGAGACTCTTCCTGTTTCCCTTTTTGTCATTATTTTATTTCATCAACTCCATTCAAAATACCCGTTCGAAATTTTGCATCTTCAATATAGTGGCATCATGTTGAGAACGTTTGGTGTGAATCGTGTGAGGCTCCTTGCAGCAGTAATGAAAGATCAGAGCTTAATTCCAAAAATCCACATTCAAACAAATATATCTGACTTCCTGTTGGTCGGTAACCTGGTTAAAACTAGACCCTTCTCAGTTGAAACTGAGTGTAGGGTCTGGCGAAGCTATGTAGACAAATCATTTCCAAAGGGGCGTCACCAACCGACGTAGCTCAAATTCCTCTGGGCGCAATTGGATAGTCATAAAACCAATCAGATCGATGAAGGAGATGACGTATACTTCGAGTATTGTTCTTTGCCTCCGGTTTTAACGAAAACGGTAAGTTTAAATCGCTCAAAACAGACGCGATAACTGATTCGTTTATAAACTATGATTCGAACGAGTGATGTTCCACGGCGGCATCCATCTTTGTAATGAAATCTCCTTCAGCGTCGCTGCGCTGTCGTCATCATGTAAATCCCTCCCCAAACGTTTCTGATTGGTGCCGCGATTTCGGCGGCACAGAAATGAGTTTGAATGGGCTCTTCTCCAGACTATCCTGGAGAGAGAATTAAAATTCTCCGGAAGTAGTCTGGGTTTTCCCAGGCTAGTTGGTCGGAGCTAATAACTGAAAATTAGAAAGTCGTCTGGCTCGATGAGAATAATATAGGGGTAGGGTTAGTGTAAGGAGACAGAATATGCAGTTTGTAAAGTATAAAAACCTTTATGTCTATGGAGAGTCCCCACAAAGTGGTGTTTGTGTTACCAGAGTGTGTGTGTGTGTGTCTGTTTGTGTATGCGCGTTTGTGTGTGTGTGTGTAGTATCCTGGTATTCCCTACATTGTGGGGACATGTCTCCACATGGATAAAAATATTATTAGCAGAAAATCTTTTGTAAAAACAAAGATAATAACAGCACTGTAAGTGCATTTCAGCCGGTCAACCTTCATGAAAACATGACATCTCAAACATACAGTAGTAGTACATGAACGTTTTTTTATTTTTGTGTTGACAGACTTGTTTTGCTGTTGCACCTGTGTCTTTCAAATGAAACGGCATTCTAAAAATGCTCCGCTCAAGTTAAAAGACGTCCAACTTGCGTCTCATAACCGTGTTATTTCCCATTCGACTGCCACAGACACATCCTTTATGAACAGCCGATTAGGACTAGCGATGTGTTCAATGCTATGGTCCTTCACTGAGCGCGTCACAGGACAGCAGTTAATGGCCTCAGCAACTTCACACGCGTATTTCCCTAAACAGCCACAGGCAGTGGTTAAATTGGCTTTTGTTGGGAGGGGGATCCCTTATTTACGGTGGTCATCATTAAAAATCGCGCCATATAATGACTTAATGTGTTTTACACCAAAGGGGCTATTTTTCCCGTATTAATTTGTACGGTAAGGTTGAGTAGTTATTCAAACAAAGATAAATACTTTACAATTTTTTATTATTTTTTACCTTAATGTTAACAAGCAGGCAACGGATTTTACCCTTGGAAAACGTATGAAATTGAACATGTTTGAAAATATTGGTTGGTTGTTTTGTAATGCTAGTATGGCTAGATAGGCCTATATACAGTGGTGGTCAGAATTAATGGCACCACTGGTAAATAAGATAAAAAATGGCTGTAAAAAATAAATCTGCATTGTTTATCCTTTTGATCTTTCATTCAAAAAATTTGCAAAAATCTCACCTTTCATTGAAGTAAAAGAATTGAAAGTGGGGGGTAAATCACATTATAAAATAAATGTTTTTCTCCAAAACACGCTGGCCACAATTATTGGCACCCTGTTATTAAATACTTTTTGCAATCTCCTTTTGCCAAGATAACAGCTCTGAGTCTTCTCCTATAATGCCTGATGAGTTTGGATAACAACTGACAAGAGATCAGAGACCATTCCTCCATACAGAATCTCTCCAGATCCTTCAGATTCACAAGTTCATGTTGGTGCTTCTTCTCTTCAGTTCAGCCCACTCCTCTATAGGGTTCAGTTTAGGGGACTGGGACGGTCATGGCAGAAGCTTCATTTTGTGCTCAGTTACCCATTTTTGTGTTGATTTTGATGTTTGTTTTGGACCGTTGTCCTGATGGAAGATCCAACCACGGCCCATTATAAGATTTCTATCAGAGACAGTCAGGTTTAGATTTTTTATCTGTTGGTTTGCTAGAATCCATAATACCATGTATCTGAACAAGAAGTCCAGGACCTCCAGCAGAAAAACAGGCCCACAACATATAAGATCCAGCAGTATATTTAACCGTAGGCATGGGGTACTCTTCATCCCTGTTTGCACCAAACACATCTGGTGGGTTTGCTGGCAAAAAGCCCTTTTTTTTTTAGTTTCATCTGACCACAGAATCCGGTCCCTTTTGAAGATCCAGTCGTGTCTGACAACTGAATATGCTGGAGTTTATTTTTGGAGGAGCGAGGAGGATTTTTCTTGAAACCCTCCCAAACAACATGTGGAGATTTAGGGGTTGTTTGATAATTTTTTTTTAGGCTTTCTGACCCCAAGACTCAACTAATCTCTGCAATTCTCCATCTGTGATTGTTGAAGAGTCTTTGGCCACTCAAACCATCCTCCTCACCGTTTATTAAGGCAATATAGACACACGTCCTCTTCCTGGAAGATTCGTAACATCTTTAGTTGATTGGAACTTCTTAATTATTGCCCTGATGGTCAAAATGGGGATTTTTAAATACTTTAGCTATTTTCTTACAGTCACTTTCTATTTTGTGATGCTCAACAATCTTTTGCTGCACATCAGAACTATATTCTTTGGTTTTACTCATTGTGATGGATGATTAAAGAAATTTGGCCTTTGTGTTTCCTCATATTTAAACTCCTGTGAAACAAGTCATAGCTAAACAATGTCATGTTCCTAGTCACCCTGGTGTGCTAAATAAAGGTAAATATTAATGGGAATATACTTCAGAGATATTTTACTTGTAAAAAAATTCAAGGGGTGCCAATAATTGTAGCCGACGTGTTTTGGAGAAAAACATTTATTTCATATTGTAATTTCCTCCCCACTTTCAATCTTTTACTTCAGTGAAAGGTTAGATTTTTGCGATTTTTTTGAATGAAAGATCAAAAGTATAAACAATGCAGATTTATTTTTTTACAGCCATTTTTTATCATATTTACCAGGGGTGCCATTAATTCTGTCCACCACTGTATAACCACCATTTAGCATTTAATATTTTGAGGTTAATTTTGAATTAGTCAGATGTTAGATAATTATATACTTATAATTATATACTTTTTAAATATATTTAAAAATATTTTACATTTTTTATTTTTAAATTGGTGTAAAAAAAATCTGAACATTTTAGTAACTAAGCAGAATTGTATTAGGTTTAGTAACAACAATTTATATTGTTTACATGGTACAATTTCTGATAAGCTGCTTTTTTTATTGCTTGACACAAATTTTATGATTTCAATTCAGTTCAGTGCTTGTGATTTGATTCAATATTGACTAATTTGGATAAATATTAGGTAGGCTACACAAGATAGGCATTCATTTTTCTCAAGACAAAAAAAAACTCAAAAAAAAAAAAAAAAAAACTCACCTAATCAGCCCAGGCATATAATGCGTTTTTTATTTTATTTTATTATAACAACAACTGTATTTAACATTGTTCATTAGCTAGAGATCATCCGTTCACGTGACGCTATATGGGAACTGTCACGTCACATTTACAAGCGCCAAAACGGTATTTATTGCTTGAATTTCGAAATAAAATGGACAGAATCTGAGAGATGAGATTATTTTTTATAACATAAGTATCCTGCTCTGTCTTGTCTGTCGGTCTCCGTGTCCTCTTTGCTTTGCGATTTTACTGTGCGTGAGAAAATTGATGTGTGGCGTCACGTGAGAGCGTGAATGCGTGAGAGTTGGCAGCTATGGCCTTAGCAGACAAATCAAATGAAAAACTAAACAGTGCGAGCGAGGCTACATTAGTCACATTAGAAAATGAAGTTGTAGGTTGTGTTTGAATAATTACGTATCTTATTTAACTGAGGTAAATTAAACCAAATACTCACGTATGCTCGATAAAGAACTAGACAGCACAATGAGGGCGGTTGAATTTAAAAGACTGACTTTGCTAGCCGTTCGCGGGTTTCCATGGTAGCGTCGATGGTGGGCGGGGTGCTGAACCAGAGAACGCAGGGATTAATGCATTATGACGTCTGATAATTCCATGTCTCTGTGTAGTCTAGCTAATTATTTAGTCTCATATGCCATGTATTTACCAGGAGATGAAAAATAATTCAAGTGGAATAACAATATTTGGTGCTGAAGGAGACGGAGCTGAGCTCCGGCATGGTGTGTTGTGGACCCGAGGAGGCGGAGCTGCGCTCCGGTGCGCTCCGGCCCAATTTAACCAATGGCCACAGGTCAGATTTTGGGCTAAAGTGAGTTAGTTAGTTTTTCATATATGTGACCCTGGATCACAAAACCAGTCTTAAGTAGCACGGGTATATTTGTGGCAATAGCCAACAAAACATTGTATGGGTAAAAATTATCGATTTTTCATTTATGCCAAAAATCATCAGGATATTAAGTAAAGATCATGATCCATGAAGATATTTAGTAAATTTCCCACCTTAAATATATAAAAAATATATTTTTGTGAGTGGATGCAGCACAATCGCCTATAGAAATGGACAACTTTAAAGGCGATTTTCTCAATATTTCGATTTTTCTGCACCCTCAGTTTCCAGATTTTCAAATAGTGGTATCTTGGCCAAATGTTGTCATATCCTAACAAACCTAATATCAATGGAAAGATTATGTATTCAGCTTTCAGATGATGTATAAATCTCAATTAAAAAAAAAATACACATAAGACTGATTTTGTGGTCCAGGGTCACATATTATAAATGTTTTATTTTATTTCAGTTTACGAAAATTTAGTTTCAGTTTTTGTTTACAAAAATAACCTTGTTAAGAGTTAAGAGCCCAACTAATGGAAACACTAATCACTGTTATGGTGACTTCAAATGAAACACAGAGTTAAACCCCTGTTAATTCTCAATAAAACTTGTGTAGACGTCTGACAGAAATAAAGTCAGTCTGGTTAGTAATAAGTGAAGCTGGTAATGCTGTTTGTGGAGTTGTTTAATCCTCCTCTGCTGAGATCTTCACAGATTTAATGTCTTCTTTTCTCTTCAGTTGATTTCATCTAAGACTGTGGCTGAAGTCAGTTGTAGTTCTTGTGTTTCTGCTCATCTCTTTTCTGTTCTCTTCTTTCCTTCAGTGGTTCTGCTTGATAACAGGCTTATTAAGGCTGAGATGACTCCATATTTAATATATACAGACTGTGTGGCTCAGATAAGGTCCAGTTCTGGCATTGCTATGTGTTGCTTGTGGCCCAGATCTGGCAAACAGGAGCGGTCCACCCAAGTGCCATCATTCCACGCAGCATGTGGGCCAGATCATCATTCTGCATGTGCCAGATGTGGGTTGGATCTGGGCCGAAGTAATGTTGTTATCTGGGGCTGTTTTGCTTGGTTTAAACTGGTATCAAAGCCTGGTTAAACTGGTGCTCAGGTGGTTTGGCATTAAGCTGATCTTCCGTCCTGATCAGCTAAAAGTGTCCACCACACTCAACTGCCCTGAATGAGATGAGAGACCAAGACAAGCTTTTTTTCAGTGGGACTGATCTTGCCGCATGAGTGTAAACCAATACACATCAGATCAGATTTTTTTTATTGTTTGCTATAGAAACACAAGACTGCTTTAATCAACAGTTTTGTGATTCAGGTCAATTGATGATTATGCCAAAACATAACCAACACAACAACAAAATCTCATTTTCTCTTTGTTCATCTGGCAGTTGTATCTTAATTACAACAGCCAAACTGCATCTAATATGAATAGTTTAACTGAATGAAACACTGATCACCATAATGGTGGATAACAAATTAGATGTTCTCCTTTGGTGATTCTGCTTGTTAACATCAGGTGTCTTCAATAATGATCAATAATCACTCAATTAATCACTTAATTATTTCATTAACTTTAACACTCTTGAGTGTAAATTTAACACTCATATTTTAACACTTTAACACTCTTGAGTCTGGAGCCATATAAACTCCCAGGAGAGTTAATTTAACACTGGAGTTTTTGTTGTGCACCCTATTTGAGTCCCTATCACATGCCTAACACATTTTAAAGCTAGAATAATTTCTTTCTTTTTTTTCTTTTCAGAAAGAAATGAGCATAAATCAATAGGTGACAGTTCTGAACACCCCAAATTTTTTTCAGCAGGGACTTATCTATACATAATAAACATTTGTACTGAGATAAACAGGTCATACAAAAGCAGTAAAAACATTTAGGACATGAGGGACATGTTGTTCTATTGACATCACTCGTTCAGCACGTTCAGTTAAGTCGGTATGTCATAACACATATTCAATGAATCTGTTAATATTTAAATATTTATCACCGTAAGTGGTGCTTCCCTGCAGGGGGAATGGCTTCGAGGACCATGACTGGGTGCCATTGCTAGAGGGTAAACTGCTTCCGTGAACTCTGGACTATAGCAGACTGACTGGAGGCACCTTGGGGTGAGGATAGTGATACACTTGGATAGGACATTGAAGACCCAGAGGCAAACTGACTTGTGGTACCTTGAGGCTGAAGTGATCCACCATAAGTGATGCTTCCCTGCAGGGGGAATGGCTTCGAGGACCCTGACTGGGTGCCATAGCTAGAGGTAAACTGCTTCCGTGAACTCTGGGCTGTAGCAGACTGACTGGAGGCACCTTGGGGTGAGAATAGAAATACACTGGGATAGGAGGACAGAGACCCAGAGGCAAACTGACTTGTGGTACCTTGAGGCTGGACAGAACCACTGTAAGTGCTACTCAGTCCCTTGGAGGCAAAGCCAGTAGAGCCCCCAAACCAAGCACCAGAGCTACTTTTTGACTGGCTATAAACAGCTGGGTGTGATGACATGGGAAAATTCACATATTTGGCAGGGGTATACAGACCCAGAGTGCCCTGAGGCTTCAGATATAAGCTAGAAGTAGAACTACCTCCCTGCACAGGAAAAAAGCTAGTACTTTCTCCTGGTGTAGAAACACTAGCAGTATCTGTGGCTGCTGATTCCGAGGAACCCTGGAGCGACGTCAAACTGCCTGCATACCGTTCATTTAAGGGTAGAGGCAAGGAAGTTAAAACGGAGCTGCTTGGAGGCGTTTGAGCATGGGCCGTTGATTCATGCCCGCTGGAAACACGACCTTTAACAAATTGGAGTAAGTTCAACCTTTTCAGGGGTCTGTTAGTGAATAAACTAGAGCCCACTTCTTCAGGCAAAATCCCAGTCACAGGGACCTCTACCACAGAAGACTGGACTGCACAAGGTGAGAAAGTTTTGTCAGAAGGTTGGCCCCACTGGTGGTGGGCATTTGAATGAGCTCCACCTGTTAATTAGAGAAAATAGAAGACTTGTAGAAAAAGAAACCTCACAATTTAAAATCCTTTGCAAGATAGAGATATATATATATATATATATATATATATTTTTTTTTTACCTTTAAATCCATGAGCATTACTCAAAAAGAGCAGAAAGATTACAAACAAGGGTAACCTAAAAGTAAATATATAAAATGCATAAAGTAAATCCATTATTTGCAGAATCATTCACAAACACAGATAGACAGATTGAAACTCACTAGTGTCCACCCTTTATCCATGGCAAAAAAAAAAAAAACCTGAGTACTCCAAAGCCCCAACATTCACTTTCTCAAACCACCACACTGACGCTACAAATACAAACATACATGTAGCTGGAGATAAGTGTATTTTATAGGCCTTCATCAGTCCAATTAGGGCAAATAACTAATTACAAGAAACATCGTTCACCTGGGAAACTAACTGGCTGTTAAAAGATAATTGATGATTGTGTTATGAAGGCTCTGATTCCCTGTGCTGTTTAAACATTTTAAAGCAGATAATTAATCAAGCATTTCACTGTGTAACGACTGCATAGGATATCCTCATACACCTTACACAAAATGTGCCTGATCACATCAGGATGACCTTTATAAATAGTTTTGTGTAATTGTCATAATGTAATACAGACTTTGCAGAGAGACAATTACTGATATATGGGGCAGATAAGTTTTAGGATTGGGCACATGCAGAAGTAAGAACTAAGTTCAGTTTATGCTAAATTGGGTGGAATTTAATGCTAAATTGCGTCTAAAAACAATCCTGTACCTTTTGCCAACTTAGCAAGTTACATGAATATGGTTAAGCAAAACTACTCAATTTTACAATATGTGTATGCACAATTGAGAACCACTGTGCTTTGTAAAGTTGTGTTGTGTATATTACGTCAATACCAAAATTAACATCAGTCCATCAAGACGTGCATTGCTGCACTATTATATTTGATTACTTTCATCATGATCATTCATTTACACCAGGTTTAAGGAAGTGGTCACATAGTACTGTATATATTTCCAATAGTGTTCATGCATTTGGATAATCACTTCATTATGAATTCACTTGAAATCACACACTGTACCACAGTACATGGCACCAAAATAAATTATAATAAATACATTGCTTATACAACTATAAAGGACACATTGTTATACCAAACATAAATTAACTAACGTAAAAAAAATCTATTGCTCAGATTTTGGATTTCTTACTTTGATTTGATAGGGCCACTGTGCTTATCTATTCCCTTTTAATGCATTATATGAACATTTGGCTTCCTTATAATCTTTATAATGATGACAGATTCATAGACTGCAATAAGCATCATTGATCTTGGCACTTTTGAAACTAAAGAAGCAGGCTGTTTTGTGACACATACTAGTAGCTTTGTCAGTTTTTCTAATATTTTGCAGGCTAAGATAAAAGTTTGGCTTTACATCATATACCACTTGGTCAGAACACTGTTTGACACACTGAGCAACACACAAAAAAAACGTCCACACCGCAGTGCAACAACGATATTCATAACATTTTGCTTGACTATTTAGCAACACTTAAATAAATAAATAAATAAATAACAAGATCAGCAATGAAATCAACTTTGTAATCCATCAGTGTAGACTTGGTGTGCTAGATTTGAGCAGAGAGATAGAGTAAAATCTGTTTGATAGATTTGAGCGTAACCATAAGTACCAAAATGTATTTACACCAGGTCAAGGTTTGATGATTTGATTCAAATCAGACAGATTTACAGCTGACAAAGTTCATGAACAAGGAAGGAAGGAAGACTAATGTCAAACTCAGCCAGAGTGCTCTGAGGGATCCTGTTCAGGATCCTGTCCTCTTTGGGGAAGATTCTCAAGAGCTGCCAGCCAATGTCCAATGTTTCGAACCCAGTTAGATTCTCATATGCACCTGTGATACAAAACATGTTAAGCTCATTTTGAAATGATATATAGTACAGGCCATTGCCATCCATGGAATCATATTACATTTAATAAAAAAATAAAAAATAATAAAAAAAGCTTTTTACCAGTTAGTTGAGCTAGAAAATTAAACTTTTTTGATAATTATGTCTGAAAACTTCTCAGCAACTAGTTTTTTTTTCAACCCTGTTTAAATATAGGCCTATGCTGCAAACTAGTGGTTATACTATGTATTACATTTTATTTTATTTATTTCAACCAGATAGCACAAATGCAATATATGAAAAAGAATAAAATGTGTTTTTTACTTCTTATTTGTATTATTTTATATAAATAAATGGTGTATAATGTATTAGTTAGAAGATATGAGACTCTTCCTGTTTCCCTTTTTGTCATTATTTTATTTCATCAACTCCATTCAAGATACCCGTTCGAAATTTTGCATCTTCAATATAGTGGCATCATGATGAGAAAGTTTGGTGTGAATCGTGTGAGGCTCCTTGCAGCAGTAGTTAAAGATCAGAGCTTAATTCCAAAAATCCACATTCAAACAAATATATCTGACTTCCTGTTGGTCGGAGCTAATAACTGAAAATTAGAAAGTCGTCTGGCTCGATGAGAATAATATAGGGGTAGGGTTAGTGTAAGGAGACAGAATATGCAGTTTGTAAAATATAAAAACCATTATGTCTATGGAGAGTCCCCACAAAGTGGTGTTTGTGTTACCAAAGGGTTTGTGTTGTGTGTGTGTGTGTGTGTGTGTGTGTGTGTGTGTGTGTGTGTGTGTGTGTGTGTGTGTGTGTGTGTGTCTGTTTGTGTATGCGCGCTTGTGTGTGTGTGTGTAGTATCCTGGTATTCCCTACATTGTGGGGACATGTCTCCACATGGATTAAAATATTATTAGCAGAAAATCTTTTGTAAAAACAAAGATAATAACATCACTGTAAGTGCATTTCAGCCGGTCAACCTTCATGAAAACATGACATCTCAAACATACAGTAGTAGTACATGAAAGTTTTTTTATTTTTGTGTTGACAGACTTGTTTTGCTGTTGCACCTGTGTCTATCAAATGAAACGGCATTCTAAAAATGCTCCGCTCAAGTTAAAAGACGTCCAACTTGCGTCTCATTACCGTGTTATTTCCCATTCGACTGCCACAGACACATCCTTTATGAACAGCCGATTAGGACTAGCGATGTGTTCAATGCTATGGTCCTTCATTGAGCGCGTCACAGGACAGCAGTTAATGGCCTCAGCAACTTCACACGCGTATTTCCCTAAACAGCCACAGGTCAGATTTTCCGCTAAAGTGAGTTAGTTAGTTTTTCATATATTATGAATTTTTTATTTTATTTCAGTTTACGAAAATGTTTTTTGATCAATAGTCTTGGTTTCAGTTTTTGTTTACAAAAACAACCTTGTAAAGAGTTAAGAGCCCAACTAATGGAAACACTAATCACTTATGGTGACTTCAAATGAAACACATTAGAGTTAAACCCCTGTTAATTCTCAATAAAACTTGTGTAGACGTCTGACAGAAATAAAGTCAGTCTGGTTAGTAATAAGTGAAGCTGGTAATGCTGTTTGTGGAGTTGTTTAATCCTCCTCTGCTGAGATCTTCACAGATTTAATGTCTTCTTTTCTCTTCAGTTGATTTCATCTAAGACTGTGGCTGAAGTCAGTTGTAGTTCTTGTGTTTCTGCTCATCTCTTTTCTGTTCTCTTCTTTCCTTCAGTGGTTCTGCTCGATAACAGGCTTATTAAGGCTGAGATGACTCCATATTTAATATATACAGACTGTGTGGCTCAGATAAGGTCCAGTTCTGGCATTGCTATGTGTTGCTTGTGGCCCAGATCTGGCAAACAGGAGCGGTCCACCCAAGTGCCATCATTCCACGCAGCATGTGGGCCAGATCATCATTCTGCATGTGCCAGATGTGGGTTGGATCTGGGCCGAAGTAATGTTGTTATCTGGGGCTGGTTTGCTTGGTTTAAACTGGTATCAAAGCCTGGTTAAACTGGTGCTCAGGTGGTTTGGCATTAAGCTGATCTTCCGTCCTGATCAGCTAAAAGTGTCCACCACACTCAACTGCCCTGAATGAGATGAGAGACCAAGACAAGCTTTTTTTCAGTGGGACTGATCTTGCCGCATGAGTGTAAACCAATACACATCAGATCAGATTTTTTTTATTGTTTGCTATAGAAACACAAGACTGCTTTAATCAACAGTTTTGTGATTCAGGTCAATTGATGATTATGTCAAAACATAACCAACACAACAACAAAATCTCATTTTCTCTTTGTTCATCTGGCAGTTGTATCTTCATTACAACAGCCAAATGTATCTAATATGAATAGTTTAACTGAATGAAACACTGATCACCATAATGGTGGATAAAAAAAAATAGATGTTCTCCTTTGGTGATTCTGCTTGTTAACATCAGGTGTCTTCAATAATGATCAATAATCACTCAATTAATCACTTAATTATTTCATTAACTTTAACACTCTTGAGTGTAAATTTAACACTCACATTTTAACACTTTAACACTCTTGAGTCTGGAGCCATATAAACTCCCAGGAGAGTTAATTTAACACTGGAGTTTTTGTTGTGCACCCTATTTGAGTCCCTATCACATGCCTAACACATTTTAAAGCTAGAATAATTTCTTTCTTTTTTTTCTTTTCAGAAAGAAATGAGCATAAATCAATAGGTGACAGTTCTGAACACCCCGTTCTTTTTTTTTTTTTTTTTTCAGCAGGGACTTATCTATACATAATAAACATTTGCACTGAGATAAACAGGTCATACAAAAGCAGTAGAAACATTTAGGACATGAAGGACATGTTGTTCTATTGACACTGTTTCACTCGTCCAGCACGTTCAGTTAAGCCGGTATGTCATAACACATATTCAATGAATCTGTTAATATTTAAACTATTTTGTAGTTGTCCCAGAAATGTAGGGTGGTGTTCAAAGTGTGTTGTGGAAGATTGCTGTTCTTGCCCAATACAGTTTTATAAAAAATTATAATAAAAAATGCTTTCATGAACAATTTACATGCAAATCCATTATATTTTTGTTTCAAGCATAAAGTTCAGTGTATTTTAAATACTTTCTTAAATACTTATTTTTAAGTATATGCTTATATGCTGAAAAAAAAGTACTAATTGTCAAAGCTGTTCTACATGATTTGTTTTTTGTTTTTTTATCACAGAATACTGTAAATATTCTTACAGTAGAAAGACTGGTAAAACATCCTCTGTGTCTGGATTCATGATACAAATTCAAGAAAGCAGCTCTGTTTGCAAAATCACACTGTTAACCTTGCTGTAAAAAAAAAAGGTCAAATTGCTGTAAAATTTAAAGCAACTTACTGGCAATTTTGGTTGCCAGTAAGCCTGTACATTTTAACAAGAGTACTGTAAATCATAAACTACAATTATACTGTAAAATTATACAGCGCACATGTAAAAGCATCAAAACAAGAGCAGCTGTGAATTTACAGTTCTTTAATGTAATCTTTACAGTATGTTACTGTTATTAATGATGTACTGAATTAAAACCTGAGATAACTAATTTCATTTGAGGAAATTGATTGGTCAATTGCCATTAAATATATATACTGTGAGATTATTTCATTTGAATCCACTAAGAAAAAGATTTTATGAGTTAACTAAAAACATCAATTTAACTAAATCCTACTAGTGATCATCATCACACATGAATCAATGAATTAAAGAACTTAAAAACGTCATCAATGCATCAGCAACTACATCGTCACTGCCTTTAAATAAAGCAACATACAGTATAACATCAATGTTTTTTTTCTCATCCTAGACTGAAGCACAGGCTCTACTCTTCAGCACAGGCTCTACTCTTCAGCACAATGGTGACACACAAAACTCATCAGAAACCCTTTAAATCCCAACAGATCATTAAACACACAGCAAAAACTCCAGTGTTAAATGAACTCTCCTGGGAGTTTATATGGCTCCAGACTCAAGAGTGTTAAAGTGTTAAAATATGAGTGTTAAATTAACACTCAAGAGTGTTAAAGTTAATGAGCTAATTAAGTGATTAATTGAGTGATGATTTACCATTATTGAAGACACCTGATGTTAACAAGCAGAATCACTGAAGGAGAAAATCTATTCTTTTAAGATACCGTTATGGTGATCAGTGTTTGCTTTAGTTGGGCTCTTGACCCTGTTGTATCTGAGTTATAACTGCCAGATGAACAAAGAGAAAAGTTGATTAGGTTGTGTTGGTTATGTTATGACATAATCATAATTTGACTTGAGTCACTAAACTCAATTAGAGTCTAATCTCTGACTTAAATGTATATTGTTGATTACAACATCACTGTGATTCTACAGCATAAGATCCAGAAATTTCTAAATAATCTAAATGTTTTTTTAAAGTTGTTCTGATAAAACAAAATCTTTCTTTTAGGCACACACAGACATCAATGGTGACAAACAGAATATTCAATTAGGGAAAGGAAATTACTAAGACAATTCAGTTCATAATTTATTCATAACGTTGTTGAGATTCACAGGCTGATTATTGATGTCAGTGTGTCTAAATAAAGTAAATTTCTTTCGGTAATTGTCTTTTGATCAGAACAACTTTCAAAAAATATTTTGGATTATGTTGAAAATGCTGATAATCATTTGCTGCAGAATCACAGGGCTGCTGTAATCAACAAGACAGACGTAACTCTCTAAATGAGATTTGTGCTTCAGGTCAAATTATGATTATGTCAAAACATAACCATCACCACCTGAGCAACTTTTCTTTTTGTTCATCTGGCAATTATAACTCAGATACAACAGCCAAACAAAATCTAAAGTTAATGATTTGAGGGTCAAGACCCCAACTAAAGCAACACTGATCGCCATAACGGTGTCTTAAACAATGAGATTTTCTCCTTCAGTGATTCTGCTTGTTAACATCAGGTGTCTTCAATAATGGTCAATCATCACTCAATGAATCACTTAATTAGCTCATTAACTTTAACACTCTTGAGTGTTAATTTAACACTCATATTTTAACACTTTAACACTCTTGAGTCTGGAGCCATATAAACTCCCAGGAGAGTTCATTTAACACTGGAGTTTTTGCTGTGCACTAACATATCTCCACTATAGCATTATGTGCAAAAACACATAAAATCACACAAAGCAAATCACAGAATTGTACTTTTTTGTTTAGTAAATTTGACAATGAGATTTTACTGTAAACAGCTGACTTAAGCCACAGCTTTAGATGAAATCAAAAAGAGAGAAAAGAAGACTGACTTTATTTCTGTCATAATAAAACTTAATGAGAAATAACTGAGGTTTAGATGTTGATGATGTATTGACAATATTTCATTAAAAGTTACCATGATCATGATTAGTGCTTTCTTTAGTTGGACTCTTGACTCTTTATTTCTTCAACATTTGTTATTCTCTAGCTGCCATAACCATATCTTTATAAAACGGACTCGTTTTGCCAATATAAGGCAAGGAAATATATACTCTGGTATTGATGATGGGATATCATCGTCTGGAGGATGTTATGCTGATATTGACCAGAGTCTATTTTCTGACTATGAAGAATTGGTCAAAATAGGCACATGATAATACGTGATGTCATGAGATCAGATAATTTATGTTTTACATATTCACGAATCACAAAAAATGTTTCAACCTACAGGAACACACACATATATCAAGATTCAGCATATGAACCTCAACAATGGTGACAAACAAAATATAAACAGATAAACTCTGAACATCACAAATCAAGCTACTAAAAAGTCACATCAAAAACAACAAAAATAAAAGCACATGGTAAAAATAAAAGAAAATAATAAAATTCAGCTACATAATTTATGCATGCAGCAATGCATTCGGGGAATTATGTACTATGGTGGTACCCAGCATACATTGCAACATGAAGCTTTTCATTTGAATGTCACCATTGTTGAGATTCATACGCCGATGTCTGTGTGTGAGAAAATGGCGTTTTAAAATTGTTTATGCATTATATATATTTTAAACTGTTCAAATTATAACAATGCTGTCAAATTTCATATGTGTATGATTAATAATCAATCATATGAAATGACCCACATGATTGCTTGCGAATAGATTAACATGTGAAAACATCCGCCAAAACATTTTTTTTCTATGTGAATACTGTTTTACGTGAATATTATGACATGAGTGAAGCACAAAGATTTGTTTACAAAATAAATCATAGGTTAGCAATTAAATGTTACATCGCAGCCATGGAAAAGTCTGGATTCACGACGAATGAGAGAGTTGTGCATGAGCCCATAAATTTAAACTTCGTTGGCTTTGAATTCTGGTTTGCGATCTGGTCACCCGATTATCAGTGAATTTAACAATAATCCTTTAGTTATTCCATATAGAAGGCTTGAATTGTGTTGATAAGGTTCTGACTTTATCTTGTGTTTGTGTTATTATAAGTTATTATCTAGTTTACTGTAGTGTCACTTTCTATTTTACATGTGCCCAGCAACTGTTAGGCCAATCAGCAATCTCCCTTTTTTTTCTTTTTTCCACTAGCGCAACCCCGAACTGTTGTCAGTATGCATGTAACTTTCATCGGAGACACTCGCTCCATTCCCGATCCGATATATCTAGGGGGAAATATCTTTATTCTTCAGTTCTGCTTCATGCGTCCATGAGAATAAACCATGAACAAAACTCACATCGTCTATATCAAACTGTTTCATTAAAGAGTGGCATGAGAGTGTAAAATTCGTCCTCATTATTGTTCTGACCGGACAACCTGGGGAGATTGAGGATTTTGTATCAACCCTAAGTACAGTCCTTCTCAGAGGTCACAAGTTTGGGTCTCCTTCCCGACACCTTCTTTATAAATTGTCTACTTTTAAACAAAACAATTTAAAACGAAAATAAACCGACTAGCCTACTCTGCTTATGAATTCTGTATGAAGTGTGCATTTCTCTCTATAGGCGCGCTCACTGCAAAAATGAGTCAGCATCGTCAACTTCATCTTTGCAGCCCGACACTGACACAGAAAACACTAGTTTATTAATAAACAATTAAAATGTCTCCTTGCTATATTTGACACATTCATAAACATTAGGCTACTTTTGCTGTTTTTTTGTGACAGCTGTTATGTGCGTTATTGGCAGCGTCACCATCTGGTTACATAAATGCGTCACCACCGCATCAGCACCAGAACATGAAGATTTTATTTTAGAAAATAATCGCACAACCCTTTTAGATATTCTATAATTAAATCAACTAATCGAATATTCAAAAATTGTGACTCATCCCTCCATGGAATCTCCTGTTTCTTTTTCCATATCGTCACTCGCTTCTCACCCATTTCTGAAGGGGATTATAAACGTTTCTTCCTTGGTTCGGTTTTAATTAGGCCTATTATTTTCGTATTCTTTATGGTTAAGTAGAAAAAAGCTGTAGGACAGATAGCCTACATTTTTACTTGTATGTCAAATTCCTTTTAACACAGTTTGTGCTTGTTATTAGACATGGTAAGGCGCGTCAAGTTTATTTGTAAAGCGTGTTTCATACGCACAGGTGATTTTAGTTTCGCTTTCTCTGGCAGCGCAATATCAAACATAGCCTAGCCTTGCCCTTGTGGAAGATAAAATTCGCCATTCATACCTTTAACAACAAGCAGAAAACACGAAGATATCAGAAAAGAGATCGATGGTCTCTTCCCTGCTCGTGTCCCACATCCCTCTCAAAGCGCAGAGCGGTAGGCTATATCACGCGTCTTTGTGTGGAAATATTAAATGAAAGTTTTTTTTTTTTTTTTATAGATTCAACTTTATTATATAATTTAAGTTACCAGTATTTACTGATATTTATTTAAATGCTTTACAGCCTTTAGTGTGTTGTTTCTTTGTTTGTTTTTTCATTTCAAAACATCCCCCAACCACCGCACCACCGCCGGTAGTTGGTCCATTACCACCGCGGTGGTAAAAAACTGCCACCGTCACAGACCTAGTGCACCGTAGGCTTAAATCAGGAGAATATCGCGGAAGACGATGTTATAGCCGACTAAATGTCTCAAATGCATCAGAGCTGAAGTGACGGGAACACAGCCATGGGTCTTTAGTGAGTTGTACTCGTCCACAAGCAACTTCCCACTCTTTTCTTATTTTCTTCTCCTTTGGAAAGCAGTGGAGGCTTACATCACTCCCCTTGTTGCCTTTGGACGACTGGAAATTACAACCAAACGCTGCACAATGTGGCATTATATTCACTTTTAGGATGTAGCTACAGTTAAACTTAGTGCCATTAGCTCACCTCTCTCTGTTCTGAACACAACCAACACAAGTACACAACCTATACACGTCATCAACCCAGAATGCATTGCGCGTGCAAAAAAAAATGGCTAGAACTAGGGGTGTCGCAATATACCGGTGTTGACGATAACCGTGATATTCAAAGCATGAAATATCGACATCGTGTTAATTTAGAGTGTGACAATATACCGGTATTGGTGATAACCACAATGTTTAAAATGAATAGGACTCTTATGATAACATGACACGTAAATACTCCAGCGCCAGTACCTGGTTGACCTCTCAGGTGGCAGTATTGCACCCGCTGACACCTGTCAAATAAGAAGACGACGCAGCGCTCGTCCGCGCCCGCGCAGCTAGAGTGGAACACTCTGTCCACACACCCGAAAAAAGTAAGCTCGCCAGTATTAAGAACAGAGTTCTTCGGCTTAAAAAAAACAGCACCTTAAAGGTGGTCGCACACCGGACGAGAAGCGCAGCGCCACGTCTTTAAAATTCGAACACATTCTCTATGAGTGTACACACACCGGCGGCCGCGGCGCCCAACAACGGCTCAGGACCTTGTTCAAAATCCTGCCGCGACACAGAGCGTCATGCATTTACATCGTTTTATATTAAATTTACATTAGCCTATATTTGTCTCAAATCATCGTAAATGATTTCACCCTGTGCTGCAATATACATTTAATTTTACATTAATTTACAGAAATCAGCTGCTTGAATGAAAATTGCTAATGTTATCAGATTTTCAGGTGATATTCTCAATTCATTCAGTTAACGGACACTCTGAAGTAAAGTGTTCAGATCACAGACTGAGCAACTATTATTTAATTGTACAGTGTAATCATAACATAGTACAGACATTATCTCAATTCCATAATGTCCTTAAACAATGATATTGCTGGCCATAAACTGAGACGCGCGTGCGATCACGCTGACGATCACGATGAGACAGGGAGAGTGCACATTGTAGCTACTTACATCTACTGTGTTTACGCCACGGGAATACTCGGCTTGGCATTTTGAAATATTTCTATGTTTATTTGGCCGTTCAGGCGCGCAACCGAAGACAAAGACTGGCGCGCGCACCATCCTGTCAGTAGAATTCAGTTCTCTTTCGCGACTTATCGTGCTTTTAATATTTCTTTTCAATAGCACATCCTGCTCTTTTCTTTCTCATTCATGTTTTGTTATGAACTTTACATAATCGTCAACTGAAATCTGTGCGGATTAGCAACAATACGATACATTTATAGGACATAAAGGGTCTCTGCGGCAAAAGTGAAAGTACCAGTGGCCAACGGGTGAAATGTTTCTCTTTGCACAGCAAAGCACCCGTTTCAATAAAAGGATATATTAAAGTTTATAAAGCCTACTTTTACATTTTCATTGCTGTTTTAAAATGAATTTCGCCATCACCTTAAACAAGCTGCTCTGCTTGAATCCCAGTGCAGGAGCTGTAACTGTTAGGTTACCACAGAAACGTAAACGTTTGGTTGATTGCTGTGGTGACTCGTGACACTCGCGAACAGCACTGAACACACACGTCTTCATTTTTTTTATCGTTTGTTGGTAAAGGGTGAGAGACCTTGCGAGCCACACGAGCCATAGGTTCCCAACCACTGGTGTACACACGAAAACGAACTGCCGTGAGACTGGGCTGGTCTGACAGGGTGGGGGGGGGGCGTGGCATCACGATGGTGGCTCTCCATCGTGATGTCGGTCAGCCATCACGATGGACGATGATATCGTCCATCGGCACAACCCTAGTATTAGTGTTAGTGATGAGTCGTTCATGAGCGATCCGTTCATTGCGTCTGTCACATGACAAATGAACGAAAGACTCGGAAGGTAAAGTCATTATTTATCCCACAGTAGCTGCACGGGTCTCAAGCTGTCTGGCGGACATCTCCACATGGATGAAGGAACATCACCTGCAGCTCAACCTGGCAAAGACTGAGCTTCTCGTCCTCCCTGCCAATCCGTCTCTACAGCACGACTTCACCATCCAGCTAGAGTCATCATTAATCACCCCATCAAGATCGGTCAGAAATCTTGGAGTAACGTTTGATGACCAGCTGACCTTCACTGATCACATTTCAAAGACAGCTCGATCATGCAGGTTTGCACTGCACAACATCAGGAAGATCAGGCCTTTCCTAACTGAGCATGCAACGCAACTTATCGTCCAGGCCCTGGTCATCTCTAGGCTCGACTACTGCAATGCTCTTCTGGCTGGACTTCCAGCATGTGCGACCAAACCCCTACAGATGATCCAGAATGCTGCAGCTCGTCTTGTCTTCAACGAGCCCAAGAGGGCCCACGTCACTCCTCTGTTCACCTCTCTGCACTGGCTACCTCTCGCTGCTCGCATCAAGTTCAAGGCACTGACGCTTGCTTACAGATCCATCACAGGCTCAGCTCCCTCCTACTTTCACTCACTCCTACGAGTCTACATCCCTACCAGACACCTACGATCGGTCAACGAGCGACGTCTCGTGGTTCCATCACAGAAAGCCACAAAATCACTTTCCAGAACATTCTCATTCACAGTTCCATGCTGGTGGAACGCTCTCCCCACCCTCATCCGGAATGCAGAATCCCTGACAACATTCAAAAGACAGCTGAAAACCCATCTCTTCCGTGAGCACTTAACCTTATAAAAAAAAATTAAAAAAAAAATTAAAAAATCCTTTCCCTTTGAAACATCACTTATCAGGCTTATGCTACTCTGAATAATACCTGAACTTCGTATTTTGAGCACTTCTTGCGTTGTTGTTGTTTTTGCCTCTTTATGATGACTCGCTGAATTTTTGTCCTAATTTGTAAGTCGCTTTGGATAAAGGCGTCTGCTAAATGACTAAATGTAAATGTAAATGTAAATGTAAATTTATGTTCCCTGTAAATTATTTTTGACTGCATTATAATGATTTCTTAATTCAGAATATGATCAAGATTGCGTAGGTGGATGTGTTCGGGGAATTTGCCTGATAAAAGTATAACATTTAAAGCCCCTTAAACGAATGAAATGACTCGAAAAAAGATTCGTTCATTTTGATGAACGAGATCGAACAAGAGAGTCAGTAAAATGCTTCCAAATTCCCATTACTAATTAGTGTGAACTTATTTCATTTGATATAAAAAAGTATCGTACATAAAAAGATTTCCATTGGACCTGCAACTACTGTACACAGTCACCACCTGTTAAATACAACAACATGCAGTGTATCATCAATGTTTCTAGATCTTCTCCTGGACTAAAGCACAGGCTCTACTCTACTGCACAATGGTGACCTAAAAAACAAAATTTTACAGTAAACTACTGGCAACAGTGTTGCATCAAAATCCACAATACAAAGAGTAAAAGTAACATTGACGCATTGTTGCAGTGAGATAATTCAGTGAATATGTAAGTGATTGTTGAGCATTAGTGATGAACACCTGCTGTTAACAAGCAGAATCACTGAAGGAAAGAGGAACACACGAACAGAAAATAGAGAAACACAAGAACTACAACTGACTTCCAGCCATTACACATTATTACACTTATTATTAAACAGAATGACTTTATTTCTGTCATACATCTACCGAAGTTGTTATTGAGATCATTATTTCTTTGCTCTTGGCTGACATGTGGCATTGCTATGCAGAGGTGTAAAGTCCAGGTTCAGAAAGTAAAAGTCCTCCTCACAGTGGCGGTTCTAGGGGGGGGCCCGGGGGGGCCAGTGCCCCTGTTGTCAACAAGCTTGGCCCCCC
>NC_138725.1:39095861-39325550 GCF_965113295.1 Leuciscus leuciscus | reverse complement strand
CTCTGGCCCCCCTAAATTTGGAATCGTAAAATCACACCAAACAACTGCGCATTTATTCAGTTGCGGCGCCTTCATCTATAGGCTACACTGCAGCACGACGTATATTCACATCAAATGTTAACGCAGAGGAACGGGACACTGCAGTTCACAAAAGTTCATTATTTGCATGTGCTTTAAAGCCTTGCCGGTTAAACATGTCATTCGCTGCTGATGCGCTGTTCAAATATGCGCTTTACTGAGTGCGTACACTCGACGCGCACATGCACTAAAAGCCTGTTACTGGAGGGACTAAGTTATCTTTTGAGTCTTATATTGCGCTAATACTGTCAAATACAGATATTGTTTACATAAACAAAGTTGGTTATGTCTAAAGTGAAAGTAAACAGAGAAAATTTATTAAAATCTGCTTGTCATATGCGTGTATATTAGACGCGTCGCGTGCAGTTCTTAAAGAGACAGTAGCCCTAATAATAAACATGCTGCCGCTTGTCCTTAAAGAGATAGTTCACCCAAAACCAAACAGTTGCTGGTCCCTATTGACTTCCATACATAGTAGGAAAAAAAAATACTATGGAAGTTACAGGGGTACATCAACTGTTGTGGTTACTCACATTCTTTCAAATAATGTTTATTTTCAACAGAAGAAAGACACTTATTCGGGTTTAAAACAACTTAAGAGAGTAAATATGACTTTTTTGCGGGAGAACTATCCCTTTAATGTTAATAAAACAACAAAACACACAGAGGAAATCATTCACTGCTCTTGACTGAGAACTTTAAGTCTGTTGTGTTTTATTTTCATATTTGTTCATTTAATTACTTTCTCATACTGTTAAATACACCTATAGCTGAAAAAATAAAGCAGTTTATTTCATTTGTATATTAAGTTGTGTATGTGTACTTCGCCTTTGGCCTAAATGTCTGCCATTCTTTTTTATTTTATATTTTGTTACCTATAAGGCTTTGTTTTTAAAATAGGGAAATTAGTTTGGCTGTAATGCTCAGTCACTTGCAAAATAGTAAAACCAACATGAAAAAAGAATCGTGATAAAATCGTGATTTTCCTGAAAAAAAAAAAATCGGGATATGATATTATTGCCATATCGCCCACCCCAGGTGTAAAAAAGTGCCTAGATGTGCTTAGATGCTAAAAATGTGTTATTATTGATCATTATATCACACTACAATTAAACATAATGAAACATTCATTTGAATTGAAATTGTTTTATTAGCTTAGCTAATATAATTTATTAGCTTTTTCTAGAGATTGCAGTCATGCGTGACATGGTGAAAAATGACTTGAAATAATACTGAAAATAGGTTAAGATGAATGTTAAAGGTGTGCCCCCTAAAAGCACAAGTGGCCCCTGCCTGGCCCCCCCAGTTACTGTGGTCTAGAACCGCCACTGCCTCCTCAGTATTTTGTTCCAATCACCTGGATTTGCTAATTCAGACAGGAGAGAGAACTAATTAGTGAAATCAGCTGACTGAGTTCATGGGTGGAATAAACATATGGAAGGTCTTCTACTCATTGGGCCCTGGATTACCCACCTCTGCTGATAAGCAGAATCACTGAAGGTCAGAGAAACAAGAAAAAAAAAAGAGAGAAACACAAGAACAACTGACTTCCAGCAACACTGAGTATGAAAACAGTTTACAAACCAGTTTAACATTATTTATTTTGTACAAAAGTTATTGTTGAGAATTAACAGATATTTAGTTGTTGATGTTTTATTGAAATAATAAAGTTATTATCACCATGATGGAGATCAGTATTTGCTTTAGTTGGTCTCTTGACCCTTGGCTTTATAATATCAGCTT
Organism: Leuciscus leuciscus; assembly: GCF_965113295.1. Classification (NCBI taxonomy): domain Eukaryota; kingdom Metazoa; phylum Chordata; class Actinopteri; order Cypriniformes; family Leuciscidae; genus Leuciscus; species Leuciscus leuciscus. The sequence goes on along the minus strand of NC_138725.1, from coordinate 39,323,729 downwards.
TTCTCTGGCTGCTTTAACAATGAGTGTATAAAACACATTTGTTATGGCAAGAAAAAAATCAAGCAGAAGATGATAAGGTGTTTCTGACTGTTGTGTTGATTACAAAATCATTCTTGACATGTCTGATTCTCTGACCTTAACCAGTGTAAGGATGGCTGAAGCGAAACAGTCGTTCCGAAGCTTTGCGAGATCCCGAAGCGCAGATGTGTCGAAACACTGATCCGAAGCGTGATTCGAAACACCCATGTCACGTGACTATGACCAAACGAAGCCTCGAAGTGTTTCACTAAGTGTTTCATCAGGTGTGGTCCGCCGAATCAGCGTTTGATTGGAACGGTCGGGAACAGACCACACAATCGCACATCTGTATAAAAGTTAAATAAACGCATTTTGACCTCGTGGGTTTTTGTTTGACTTTGAGATAGCGGATTTTTGGTGATATAGTGACATAGTGCGATTTGTTAAGTTATAGGCAATTTAGACTTACATTTAAATTTACACAACACATTGACTGATAGGCTAGAGACAGACAGAGTATACATATAGTGACACATTAATAGATACATAGATATAAATATATATAGACAGCTAGATTAATAGATACATATATAGATAGATTTCAGATACATATATAAATACATATATTATAGATCGATACATAATATAGATAGATTATAGATACATATATAAATACATATATTATAGATCGATACATATATAGATACATAGATTATAGATACATATATAGATACATAGATCGATTCATATATAGATAGATAGATTTGGATAGATAGATAAAATGGAGGCTCCCCAGAAGAGATGCCGTACATCAGTGGTGTGGGAGCATTTCCATTTAGAAACCCCAAATAAAGTGAGATGTGTGTATTGTGATCGGCAGCTAGCCTACTGCAACAATACATCATCCATGATGCGCCATTTGAGGAGCACTCATCCTGCCATTTTGCAGAGTGCAGAGGATGGCATTCCCCCTGTACCTCGGCCTGCTACTGACTCTGCTGGGCCATCTAAGCAAGGTATGCATTGTTTGAAATATAATTATAATTGAAATATAATTACAACCTTTTGGGACACTGTTTATAAAGTTTATAAGTTATATAAAGCACTGATTATAAACACTGGAAGGTTTCCAAATAATGAACCAGTAGGCTATACTTTTAATAGATGTGCACTAATTGAAGCTGTATTTTTCCAATGTATTTGTCTGAAAGTATGTTTTATCTTCTCTTTTAAAAGTCAGACAGAGGGAATTGGATGAGGCTCTTATAAACATGGTGGTGACAGTTTCAGTCTGTGTTATGTTATGTAATCTGAATCATGTAATATAATATATCCTTCATATATGCCGTCAGTTTAGGATTTGTTACTAATTGCTGTTTTCATTTTTATTCAGACCCAGAAATGTCAACATCACACCCATCATCATCATCATCATCATCACCATCACCATCAACACCAGTAGAAACACAGGACAGTTTATGGGAACTTTTTGATACTCGCATCCATCAAACCAAGATGATACACAATGCTACAGCTGATGCCACAGTGGAAGTGAAAAAATACATCAACGATGCGTATTTGCCCAGAACTCATGATCCACTAACTTACTGGAAAGAGAGAGCAGTAATCTTTCCTCATTTGTATGTCCTTGCAAAAAAATATCTTTGTATGCCAGCAACAAGTGTCCCTTGTGAGAGGATTTTTTCAAAGGCTGGAGAAATTATCTGTAAAAAAAGAAGTAGGCTAAGTCCTTCCACAGCAGATAAATTAATATTTTTGAATAAAAATCTCTAAAAAAGTGAGACATTGTGGCTTGATTTCTTTTATTAATATTCATTTTTCATGACCAAAATAACATTATGCACAGTGAGGAGCCTATAGGTTACAAGCTTCACATATTAGAACATTATAATAATAAAAAAACAACACATTTTTTAAATGGCTCGTCAAGGTTGTTTCAGATCAACACCTGCAAGTGACCACTAGGTGTCACCGTTGAGACGGGTGTCGGATTGATTCGAAGCCTCGAAACAATATGGCACATTTGGTTCAACTGTTTCATTGGTTCACGAGGCCTCGATTTTGCCATCACTAAACCAGTGTAAAAGCTTTGCATTCAGGGATATTTCATATTGATCATATGTCTGTTAATTTAAAACATGAAATACAGCATGAATACAATGTTTCTGTAATCAGTTATTCTGAATAATATTGAATTAATATAGTTCTTTAAATGTTTTTGAACTGTTAGATTCAGAGACACACAAACATCAACAATCAGAATATGAATCTCAACAATGGTGACAATAAAAAGTTTCATGTCGCAATGCATGTTGGGTTCCAGGAGAGTGTAAAATCCCAGCATGCATTGCTGCATGAATAAAAAATAAAAAATAAATTATTGCCACCATTGATGAGACACATATGCAGATTTTTTATATCTCTGTGTTTCTAAAAGACATTGTAGCTCTGTTTCTTTTTTAGGTTGTGCATAATGTGTTGAAAAAAAATCATCCTTGTACATCATTGCTGTAGTTTCACAGTGGTGGTAATGTAACACTTTTGATACAGAATCAAAAACTGAATGAAATTAGAGAAATGAACAGACTACATTATGATTTTGTCATCACAATCAATACAACCGCAATCATTCACCAACCGTGTGTGTGCACAAGTGTGACCTTCAAACACACAGTTCAAGCACCAATTTGATATGCAACTATTATAACAAGGGTCAGCATCCCAACTAAAGCAAATACTGATCTCTATAATGGTAACTTCAAACCAAACATTTTCACTTAAACATCTTAATAACAACTTCTGTAGATGTATGACAGAAATAAAGTCATACTGGGTAATAATAAGTGTAAAAATGTGTAATGGCTGGAAGTCAGTTGTAGTTCTTGTGTTTCTCTATTTCCTGTTCTAGTGTTTCTCTTTCCTTCAGCGATTCTGCTTGTTAACAGCAGGTGTTCATCACTAATGTTCAACAATCACTTACATATTCACTGAATTATCTCACTGCAACACTAAGTCAATGTCACTTTTACTCTTTGTAGTGTGAATTTTCCTGTGGGGTTGAAAGGGTTAAAGTGTAAGATAAAAAGTCACACTCACAAAATGTATTTTAACAGTAATAAACTGTTGCCAGTAGTTTACTGTAAAATTTTGTTTTGTGGGTCACCATTGTGCTGAAGAGTAGAGCCTGTGCTTCAGTCCAGCAGAAGATCTGCAAACATTGATGATATTCTGCATGTTGTTTTATTTAACAGGTGCTGACTGTGTAGTTGCTGGTCCAGTGGAAATCTTTTTATGTGAGCATTTTTGCATTTTTACAGTAACATATGTAGATTACAGTAAAGAACTGTACAATTAATAGTATATTACTGGCAACAGTAATTTTAGTTCCTACCAGTGTCTTATTTTATTTATTTAGCCTGTGGGATACCATGAAAATGAGTATTAGTTCAATAACTTACCGTTCTGCCAGTTTTCACCTGATAATATAACAGTGATTAAGAGTCATACTTGCATATAAACTTGGAAGTATGCAGACGTCTTTTTGTTGAGTTCTGTTGCCGTGGTGAATCGTAATTTTGGAACTCCATATATCATGGCTTTTCACAGTCATGGTGCACACGCTTAAGTCAGGGTTGATTGAACTAACTCAATAAACAGCATTACCAGCTTCACTTAATTTGACAAACACACTGTCACAGAAGCCTAAAAACCAAAAGATGTAATAAGAGCTAAAAACCCAACTAATGGAAACACTAATCACTGTTATGGTGACTTTAAATGAAACACATTAGAGTTAAACCTCTGTTAATTCTCAATGAAACTTTTTGCAGCTGTTTATTGATGATGACGATATCGTCATGAAATTGCCTGAATCCCTGATCTTATTCAGTGTCTAATGTTTTGGGTTATATATTGATTGTGGTTTTAGTATTGTTCTATTCATAACAGAAGTCATTTGATTCTACAGCATATCTAGCAGTGTTGTTTATCAAATAATATACTTGGTTTTTAAAAACTCTTTAAAAATAGTTATTGTTATTAAAGCAGACAAGCTGACCTGCTTTATCAATGCAGAAATGTTCTCCATGAACACCTGCAATTGCTGACAAAGAAAAGACCTTATGAAAGTCAAGAGTCAAGAGCCCAACTAAAGCAAACACTGATCTCCATGATGGTGACCTCAAACGAAACAATTTCAACAAGACATCAACTAAATCTCTGATAATTCTCAATAAGGGCGCTTTCACACTGGCAGTTTAGTGCGGACCGGGGCACGGTTCGCATGAAAAATCGCTAATGTGAACGCTGTCATGGGACCCGGGTGCGCACTAGAGTACCGAACCCGAGACTACCTGGAGGAGGTGGTCTGAGCTCGGTTGCTCCCGAACCGTGGCGCGGTTCGCGTTAATGTGCAAGCAACACGGACTCGAGTGCGTGCTTGTTCAGGAAGTATAGTATCCCGCGCATGCGTATCACTGTTGCATCAGTGAAAAATCTTCTGCGAGCAGCAGAAACACGGCGTCCCCTGGATATGTGCTGAATTACACCATGTAATGAACATAAACGTAGTTGTCTCTCACTATGTTGTGCATAATAGCACCAAAAAAACAGACAAATTACAGCTATGCTCAGTCGAGTTGTATTCTCCATGCGTTTTCCGTGTGCGTTTGCGATGACGTAAGATCACTGCAAACGCACCTGGGTTCGATACAACTAATTGAGTGTGAAACCAGACCAACGCTGCGGGGGGCGCCGGGAACTAGCGCACTCGGGTTCGGACCGCAGCAAACGAACCCAGTGGAAAAACGCCCTGAGATCTTCTGTAGACATATGACAGAAATAAAGTCAGTCTGGTTAGTAATAAGTGAAGCTGGTAATGCTGTTTGTGGAGTTGTTTAATCATCCTCTGCTGAGATCTTCACAGATTTAATGTCTTCTTTTTATCTTTAGTTGATTTAATCTAAGGCTGTGACTAAAAGTCAGTTGTAGTTCTTGTGTTTCTCTTTCCTTCAGTGATTCTGCTTGTTAACTGCAGGTGTTCATCACTAATGTTCAATCATCACTCAATTAATCACTTAATTATCTCAGTTCTTATTGAGAATTAACAGAGGTTTAGATGTTGATGTTTTAAAATCACCATTAAAAAATCACCATTATTGTGAGCAGTGTTGCCTTTAGTTGTGCAATTTGACTCTTGACTTCTTATGGGAGTTTATGGTCTTTGTAACAGTGTTTACTTAAACATATAATTTGTTGCAAGGAAAGCCAGAACCAAAGACAGTGAGGTGATAGGCCTATATTTTTCAACATCATAAAGTTTACAACTTTTATCATTGACTGAAAGTGGTTATTTGTTAGTAATATATATTTTTTAAAAACATTGACTTCTTTCTTCAGATCAGACATCAAGCTGATTTTTTATTTATTATTGGGGAAGTAATATTTGGACAAACACACAGCCATCAAGAATCCACATATGAATCTCAACAATGGTGACATGCTTTGTATGCCGCAATGCATTCTGGGAGGCACCATAGTATAAAACGCTTGGCTCCCAGCATGCATTGCAGCATGAAGCATGTCACCATTGTTGAGATTCATATGCTGCTTCTTGATTTCTGTTTGTTCCTAAGAAAAGAAAAGAAAATAATGATTTTCCAAAAAATTCAGCAGTGTATATAAAAATGTCTGCTCAGTATCAAGAAAGGTGTAAACTATTTTTTAATAACAAACGACAAAATATGATCAGGGAAAAGATTAGTGAATCACTCTACTTTATAATAATGAAATCTAAACCACCTGAACACCTCTGTTTTTGGCATTCTTTGTAACAAATGATGTGCTTTGGTAAATATTGTTACAAAGACCAAAATTGTACTTAAAATGTCAAGATTCAAACTGCCCAACTAAAGGAAACACCGATCACCACAATGGTGGCCAAACATTTTAAAACATCAACATCTAAACCTCTGTTCATATGACAGAAATAAAGTCAGTCTGGTTAGTAATAAGTGAAGCTGGTAATGCTGTTTGTGGAGTTGTTTAATCATCCTCTGCTGAGATCTTCACAGATTTAGGGCGCTTTCACACTGGCAGTTTAGTGCGGACCGGGGCACGGTTCGCATGAAAAATCGCTAATGTGAACGCTGTCATCGGACCCGGGTGCACACTAGAGTACCGAACCCGAGACTACCTGGAGGAGGTGGTCTGAGCTCGGTTGCTCCCGAACCGTGGCGCGGTTCGCGTTAATGTGCAAGCAACACGGACTCAGGTGCGTGCTTGTTCAGGAAGTATAGTATCCCGCGCATGCGTATCACTGTCGCATCAGTGAAAAATCTTCTGCGAGCAGCACAAACACGGCGTCCCCTGGATATGTGCTGAATTACACCATGTAATGAACATAAACATAGTTGTCTCTCACTATGTTGTGCATAATAGCACCAAAAAAACAGACAAATTACAGCTATGCTCAGTCGAGTTGTATTCTCCATGCGTTTTCCGTGTGCGTTTGCGATGACGTAAGATCACTGCAAACGCACCTGGGTTCGATACAACTAATTGAGTGTGAAACCAGACCAACGCTGCGGGGGGCGCCGGGAACTAGCGCACTCGGGTTCGGACCGCAGCAAACGAACCCAGTGGAAAAACGCCCTTAATGTCTTCTTTTTATCTTTAGTTGATTCAATCTAAGGCTGTGACTAAGGGTGCTTTCACACTGGCAGTTTAGTGCGGACCGGGGCACGATTCGCATGAAAAATCGCTAATGTGAACGCTGTCATCGGACCCGGGTGCGCACTAGAGTACCGAACCCGAGACTACCTGGAGGAGGTGGTCTGAGCTCGGTTGCTCCCGAACCGTGGTGCGGTTCGCGTTAATGTGCAAGCAACACGGACTCGGGTGTGCGCTTGTTCAGGAAGTATAGTATCCCACACATGCGTATCACTGTCGATATCATTGTTTGATTGCGTTTGTGATGACGTAAGATCACTGCAAACGCACCTGGGTTCGATACAACTAATTGAGTGTGAAACCAGACCAACGCTGCGGGGGGCGCCGGGAACGAGCGCACTCGGGTTCGGACCGCAGCAAACGAACCCAGTGGAAAAACGCCCTAAAAGTCAGTTGTAGTTCTTGTGTTTCTCTTTCCTTCTGTGATTCTGCTTGTTAACTGCAGGTGTTCATCACTAATGTTCAATCATCACTCAATTAATCACTTAATTATCTCATTAACTTTAACTCTGCTTCAGTGTTATTTTAACACTCTGTAGAGTGGGACCATATTTGCTCTGAGCAGTGTTGATTTAACACTGGGGATTTTGCTGTGTAGTAACATTAAGGAAACTGGACATTTTTATGTTCTTGGAATGTTAGAAATCAGAATTCCTATAATGTTAATTTTAAATCAAAATTAAGTTGAAAGAACGTTTGAGGAACATTATACCTTTTAAAACACGTTCAAGGTCAAGAAAACTGGAAATTTTTCACGTTCCCAGAACCAACACTAAATATTTGGAGAACGTTCTTATAACACACGTCTGTTAGCTGGGAAACAGCATGATGAAATTAATTTGTTTTGGAACTAAGCTTGGTGGACCTTGTTTTTGAGTAAAGGTTATCCTGTGATACCTTTTGGCGCCTCCTGCTACTGGCAAAGTACTTAAGAACAAGACCATACAACCCACGACAAACCAAAGGATTGATCTGAGAGATTGTTGTGGAGATCTCTGTGACTATGGCTTTAGTGGAAACGCTTCTCATGCATGTGTCCATCACAGGAGCTTTACTTGCTGCTGTGCTGTTGTTTTCTGTTGTCTATCTATTCACCATCAGCTCCAGCTCTCCAGCAGATCCTCCAGGACCCAAACCACTGCCACTGCTGGGGAACCTGCTCCAACTGGACCTCAAGAAAACCTACATGAGCCTCTGGGAAGTAAGCTCTTTAGCAAAACGGTAACACTTTAAGTAACTGTGCAGGAGGTAATGCAAGACTAATGAGTAGTATTACATTAACACTTACTACTATTAACTAATATGGAATCAAGCTTAACTAATAAGTAAAATGTAATGCGTTTTCAACGTTCCCAATTTGTAAGTACCTTTTGATAAATTCCTAAATGTACATTTTAATGCAAATTTAAACATATTTAATTATAGACTTTTATGTTTTTCTTCCTCTTTTCTGTCTTGCAGCTGTCAAAACAATATGGGTCTGTTTACACAGTGCACTTTGGCCCCAAAAAAGTGGTAATATTGTCAGGATACAAGGCCGTCAAACAGGCATTAGTGAACCTTTCAGAGGAATTTGGAGACAGAGATATTAGTCCAATACTCCATGATTTCAACCAGGGATATGGTAAGAATTCAGTGCGTCTGATTTATCAATACTGTAACCCAGCTAACAGACTTTTGTTATAAGAACGTTCTCCAAATATTCACACAGCAAACACTCCAGTGTTAAATTAACACTCCTGGGAGTTTAAATGAGTCCACACTCAAGAGTGTAAAGTGTTAAAATATGAGTGTTAAATTAACACTCAAGAGTTTTAAAGTTAATGAGCTAATTAAGTGATTAATTTAGTGATGATTGACCATTATTGAAGACACCTGAAATTAACAAGCAGAATCACTGAAGGAGAAAAGCACAAATTGTAAGCCACCGTTATGGCGATCAGTGTTTGCTTTAGTTGGGCTCTTGACCCTTATATTATTAACTTTATTTTTTTTTTGGCTGTTGTTATAACAGCCAGATGAACAAAACGTGATCTGATGGTGTTGGTTATGTTATGACAAGCATTATTTGAACTTGATCACTAAACTCATTAAAACCCTTTAAGGTACTACTCAACCATTTGGTAGACCACACTTTAAGTCACTATATTTCATTGAAAAATACATCAAGCTTAACTCAACCTGAATGAGCCATCTCTATCGTTTGGTGTAGTTGTGCAATGCTAAAAAAAATCCACTAGATGGCACTGTGTCTGTAAGCAGCATGCTTTTTAAGTGTTCCTTCAAACAGCACGTGACACAGCGAAAATTTACTCATCCTTTGATGACGCATATCGGCGGGACTTTTAAAGGTAATACTATTTTGTTGACATATTATCGTTTCAGAGGAGTTGTTAAACAGAATTATGTAACTTAATTAAACAAAAATAAGCCTTATAAGGGTCAAATATTTTTTCAAAACATGCTCTACCAAACGGTTGAGTTGTCATTTTATGGTAGAGAAGCTAGCTAATGTTGGTAAAATTAGCTAATGTTGGTAAAATTAGCTATTTACAATGAACAAAAGGGTTAGTGTTGTTAAAATGAATAATTTAATATTATTCAATTACATATTTGATGAAAAATGTTTGATCGATATAATTTTTTCACCATTTCTGGGAGAGCGGGGCACAAAGGAACACTTTTTGACTTTCTCAGTTTGTGTAAATCTACTTATGGTTCTACTTATAGTATTTATTTTTTCCCACATTAATTTCCCACATGTCTAGTACAATTATGTGATTTTGTTTTATTAATACAGTATATACTTTTTTCTTGATATACCCCGAAAGAATGGAAGTGAAATGTGACAACATGTCCCATAGGTGGGGTACATTGTAACATGTGAGGGGCACATTGTAACATGACCATAAAACAGCTTAAAATGTTATCTGATCTAATAAATTCTAAATAAAATACAATTATTAACTTTTTCATATAAAATAATGGCATTTTTTACGGAGCCCCCCTAGTCCGTGGGCTCAAGATAGTAACTCGTGGCCTCAAGATACTAAGAGGCCACGAGTTACTATCTTGAGGCCATGAGTTACTATCTTGAGGCCACAAGTTACTATCATGAGGCCACGAGTTACTATCTTGAGGCCACGAGTTACTATCTTGAGGCCACGAGTTACTATCTTGAGGCCACGAGTTACTATCTTGAGGCCACGAGTTACTATCTTGAGGCCACGAGTTACTATCTTGAGGCCACATAGTTATAAATATTTTTATTGACAAATTGGGACTAGGGGGGCTCCATACTAATCAAATCTTGGGTGAAGTTTCACACACACACGCACGCACGCACGCACGCACGCACGCACGCACACGCACACACGCACACACGCACACACACGTTTGGAGCCATCAATAGCAGCCATCAGATTTTTTATTGGTCAAGAAATTGCACTTTTATTATGAACAGACGTCTCAACCGTTTGGTAGAGGACTGTATCTAAAATACTGTAGGGTCTAATTAAAAAAAAACAATTATTGTTGTTATTGTTATCATAATTGAATAAAAAATGCAAAGAAATTATTTTTCCTTTGCTTTTTTCATGTTGCGTATCTTAAAGGGTTAAGACCCTTATTTCTGACTTAGATTTATGTTGTTGATTACAGCATAACTGTGATTCTATATAGATATCCAGAATTTTGATTTAATTGATATAAATTTCTTAAAAGTTGTTTTGAAAAAAAAAAGAAAATCTTTCTTTTAGGCACACACAGAACATTTCTGCTTTGATAAAGCAGATCAACTTGTCTGCTTTAATAACAAACAAAGACTATTACTATTGTAGTTGGATGATTGCGTTCAATGTAGTTTGAATCTATTGATTCACTTTTGGAGCTTAAAAGTAATTATAGAAAAAGGTAATGAACTCAATTGATGTGATCAAAATCATTTGTAACTGAAGAAATTTGTGTGAGATTGTCCAAAACTTTTTAAAAGTTAAAAAGATAGTAACTCAATGTTTACAAAACCTAAAATTCTCGGGACAGCAGCATGTGTTCAAATTTTTATCTTAACCGTTCTATTTCATCAGAAACGATCTGTAAACAGGGCTTTAAGTGTAAAATACCGAACTTGTCCTTTAAAGCAAGTTTGCAACTCAAAGCAACAGTACTATAACAAATTCAGTGTTTTATATTTAAGCTCACAGAAATCAACATTCAGCAACTGAAACAATAATGTTATAAATCACATTTTTCAATAGTGTTTCAATTCATTAAGTCATCGATTATAGAAAAAGCAGTCATTTGTTTGTTATTATAACAGACATGTCAATCTGCTTTATGAATGCAGAAATGTTCTCCGTAAACACCTGCAATTGCTAATAAAGCACAAACTTAAAGAAATGTAAGGGCCAAGAGCCCAAGTAAAGCAAACACTGATCTCCATGATGGTGACCTCAAACGAAACATTTTCAATAAGACATCAACATCTAAACCTCTGTTAATTCTCAATAAGAACTTCTGGAGACATGTGACAGAAATAAAGTCAGTCTTGTTAGTAATAAGTGAAGCTGGTAATGCTGTTTGTGGAGTTGTTTAATCAGATCTTCAGAGAGTTAATGTCTTTTATCTTCAGTTTATCTAAGGCTGTGTCTGAATAAAGTTGTTGTTTGTGTTCTTATTACTCTTTCGAAAGATGATTGAAAGAATGTTTCAGGAACATCACACTAACCTTTAAATAACATTCTAGTAACATTAAGGAAACTGGATATTTTTATGTTCTTGGAATGTTAGAAATCAAAATTCCTATAATGTTGAATTTTAAATCAAAATTAAGTTGAAAGAACGTTTGAGGAACATTATACCTTTTAAAACACGTTCCTCTAACACCAAGAAAACTGGACATTTTTCACGTTCCCAGAACCAACACTAATATTTGGAGAACGTTCTTATAACAAAAGTCTGTTAGCTGGGATCAAATGAGAAAACATAAGCACATAATTAAAAATGTAGGCTACAAATAAATCACAATTTCAATTCTGCTGGTATTCCAGTTAGAAATCCACTTGGGAAAACCAATAATGGATCAATTATTTCTCCTTAGGGATTTCGTTTTCCAATGGTGAAAACTGGAGAGAAATGAGACGATTTGCTCTCTCGAACTTGCGAGATTTTGGGATGGGAAAGAAAAGAAGTGAAGAGAATATCATTGAAGAAACACAATATTTAAAAAAAGAAATTGAGAAGTTTGAAGGTAAGGCTGTAATTACAAGGACAATATAATGCTGTAGTTGACTGAATTAAAGGGATACTTCACCTCTGGAAAGATGAATGTGTATTTAAAATAGGCCATTTATGTACGCCTCCCGGTAAGAGCGCAGTTGAAAACAACAAGGCTATGCTACTAGTGAGTCTCCATGACGAGTTTGCCCGGGATATCGAGATTGCCCCAAAATGTCCGGGATTCGGCTTTTGCGTTCTACAGTCGCCATTCATTATGTTTACTGTGGCGAGCAGGACGAGGCTGAGGGGCGCGGGAGAACGGCGCGAGGCCGGTGGCGTCATTACTGAGACGCACAGGTCTCCTATCTCTCACGGAAGAGCGGGAATTTTCTTAGCAATGTTAAAACGCACATCGACCGATCACTTGTTTAGCGTTCATATAAACACTACATTCAGATTCACCAATCGGAATTAATTCAGTTAGATTGAAACAAAAGGTGTGCATGTAAACAATGAATGGCGACCGCAGAAAGCAAAAGCCGAATCCCGGACATTCTGGACGATCTCGACGGCCGGACATGTCCGGGAAAAAGAGAATGGTAACCCCTACTACTCAGCTTTCTCCTACTACTCAGCTTTCTCCACAGAACAAGAGCCTGCTAGATTAGCTTCCGCTGATACTGTGTACATTCTGTGAGTGAGATCCCACCCTCTATGGGCGGTTTGAAAACATGCGGGACAGCACCTCCTACTGGCTGTAGTCTTCAGCCTCTGGCCAGAAAATCCTCCGATGACGCAAAATGACGATTTTTGCATCATCAGAGGATTTTTTCCAGACAAAAAAATGCATAAATCTCTCATCTCAGGGGGATATGAGGGTGGAAAGCACGGTAATTCGAAAATACTACAGGTTTTCTACTAATACAAAGCTTAATGCTAAATCCTGAAGTATCCCTTTAAGCTCTTCAGTGATTTTAAATAAGCAGAATTACAAAGTGCAACTTTGAACTGTTGGTGGTGCTAAAGGGTTTGGGATAGAAACCTTAAGGCCTGGTTTCACAGACAGGGTTTAGAGATTAAGCCAGGATTATTCCTTAGTTCAGTTAGGACATTAAAGTAGCTTATATAAACATGCCTTAAAAAAAAATAAAAAAATAAAAAAACATTACTGTTGTGCATCTTGAGAAAAAACAAAGACAGTGATACATTTTAAGATGTTTGAGTGCAAGTTGCTTTCATTTAAAAATAATAATAACTCAAACGTGCATTTTAGTCTGGGACTAGTCTTAAGACTTGTCTGTTAAACCGGTGGTAGATTTTCCATGGTTTGCATTGAGATTGTCTTTTAGGTGTGCCAAGTTTCTTATTGCAATATAGTTCCCTTTCAGTCGGTCACTCCCACATACGTTGGAGGAGGGACCCGACCGAAATGGGATCTTCGCAGAGAGACCAATCTACTTTGAGAGAAACTAAACAAGCCAATGCACATTGGCATGCAATAATTTGCACCATCTGTTTCAATCACACAACGCGGGTATATAATGAGTAGCAGGTACAACGCATCTTTGCATTTCGCTTTGGAGTCAAGCACGCTGATGTTCTACTCCTGCAATTTCGTCAGAGGAAGACTATTCAAGCTTTCTTTTGCACAGCAAAAACTCCAGTGTTAAATTAACTCTCCTGGGAGTTTATTTGACTCCACGCTCAAGAGTGTTAAAGTTAAGGAGATAATTAAGTGGTTAATTGAGTGATGATTGACAATTATTGAAGACACCTGATGTTAACAAGTAGAATCACTGAATAGAAAATACTTATATTTAAGTCACCATTAAAGAGATCAGTGTTTGCTTTAGTTGGGCTCTTGACCCTTACATTTTTTTACTTTAAAGCAGGGCTCAGTAGTTTCGGGATTTCTTCGCTGTATTCTCGCTTTTTGCTTGCAGGTTTCTCTCTAGAGCTCACCCCACAGCTTCAGAATAGATATTTGACAACACTGTTGTAAAAACTCGTTGGCGATTCTCAGACACCAGAGGCTAGTAGATCAACGACATCAAAGCAGATGGGACATTCATTAAAATGTCTTCTTCATTCGGGTTCGAACAGCGTGAGGCAGATTTTATTTTATTTAGCATTTTAGCAGATTTCTTTTGGCCGTAAAGCAATTGTTTACATCGCGAGACCTGATATCACGCGATACTTCCTGATGCGGTTGCAAGTGCGGATTTTCAGCTCACGGGCACCAGGGGGGTGCGAAACGACCACGATATTAATGCGATATAGCTCAGCTTGTCAGTTAACTATGGCTCTTTGTAGTAAATGCCGCTCCATCTGAAAGCAGGTGATGGCGATTTACTACTAATCAAGGAACCGGCTTTACTGATGAGATGCGCCTAACAATGTCATGCGATATATCGCCCAGCCCTAATTGCAAGCATGTTGAGACTGTGTTCATGGGTGGTTCATGTTCTCTCATGGGAGCATGACCACATTGGCGCGTTGTTCGTCTTGCCTTTCTTGTAAAGACTTGAGTTCAGCGCCAGAGGAGTATAGTCCACGGGTCAGAAAGTAAAAGTCCTGCCATATGTTTATTCCACCCATTTAGTCACAGCATTGGCTCTCGGCCAGACGATGTCCACTCTGGTGGTCCAGAAGCGCCCCCTGGCTGAACCTTGCAGAGGTGCGAGATATCGCCAAAGTTCACTTTCTCGATGCTCTCATCTCACAAGGTGGCGTTTTCGGCGACACTTTCAAGGACTGAGCCCAGCAGTTCTCCACAGGTCAGAAGCAGGCTTAGGCAATCAAGAGCTTGCTCCGTCGTGCTATAAGAACACTCGTGGGCTGCCCCTCAGTCTGCTTGTCGCCAAGGGCATCATTCCCCCTGTAAAATAAAATAAAATAAGGACTCCGCCACAGCCAGCTTTACTGTGACGTTGAGCCTCGCAGGAAGACAACGCCACCCGTCTCAGCCACCGAGCTGTCAGTGAAAAATCACCTCTGAGACAGGTGACCTGGACAGGGATGAAGCTGCTCTTTCCCGGAGGAGGGCCGGGTGGAGAATCTTTTTTTGAACAAAATTATTTCCGCCTTTGGCAGCTCAGCCAGCAGTGCCCAAATTCTCGATAAAAGAGCTGCTTCCTCTTTCTCTGGGTCCCAGGAGGGCAAGAATGACAGTGTGCTACGCTATGCCTCGCCGCTCTCATTCCCCTCTCCACAAGACGGCGAGAATGACAGTGTGCGACGCTATGCCTCGCCACTCTCGTTCCCCTCTTTGCATAAGACGAGGGTGACAGTGCGTGACGCAATGCCTCACCACTCTCGTCCCCTTCTTCAATCGCCAGCGGACAGCAGTGTGCGGCTCGAGAACGCAGCAAAGCCTTCTCACGCATCCTCTGTCCAACTGTGGAGCCAGGTGAGTGTTGCAGTCGGGTGCCTGCCCTCCACCTCGCTGCCCCACCGCGGGTACGTCTGTGGCTCCATTGGTCCTGCTGGTGCGGTCTCTTGGAGCCTGACCGTTGCAAGAAAGGTGGTGGGTTACAAACAGTCTTGGACCTGCGAGTTTTTGAATCGGCCCTTTACAAGCTCTGCTTTGCTTTGCTTTTGAGGGTCCGGCAAATCAGAACAAAGTCCTACCCTTCGGTCTGGTCCTCTCGCCTCACGTCTTTATGAAGGTCATGGAGGCAGCCATTGTTTTACTCAGAGAACACGCCCACTTGTGAGAACAGTTGTGAGAACTCAGGGACACCATCATGGTGCTCAGTCACCTCAGCCTGTTGGGGCTTCAGGTCAACTGGGACAAGAGCAAATCTCCCATGCACAGAGGATATCTTATCTCGGTATGGAGCTGGACTCGGTTAACCAGACATCGCGCCTCACAGAGGAGTGCATCCAGTCGGTGTTGAACTCTCGAATTGCTTCATATGAGGCCGCACCAACACTGGCTTCACGGCCGAGTCCCAAGATGGGCGTGGCAGAGCAGCACGTACCGGGATCCTATTACCCCACACTGTCGCTAAACTTTCAGCCCGTGGTTGGACCCTTCGTTTCTATGGGCAGGTGTTCAGGTGTCCAGGCTTGCTGTGGTCTTCACGGATGCCTCTGCCACTGGCTGGGTGGGCCATGTACAATGGGCATGCAGTCTCGGGTCTGTGGACAGGGCCCCAGCTGCATTGGCATGTCAACTGCCTTGAGTTGCTAGCAGTACGTCTTGCATTGAGTCGCTTCAAGGTGGCGCTTCGTGGCAAGCATGTACTGGTCCACATGTACAGCACTGCGACCGTTGCATACATCAACCAACAGGGTGGTCTAATCTACCGTTGCATGTCGCAACTCGCCCGCCATCTCCTCCTTTGGAGTCAGAGAAGCACCTGAGGTTGCTTCGTGCCATTCACATCGCAGGCGTGGTCAGTCGTGCAGCCGACGAGCTCTCGCATTAACTTATGCTTCCGGGAGAGTGGCGACTCCATCCCCAGACGGTCCAACTGATTTGGAGGTGCTTCGGGGCCACACAGGTAGATCTGTTTGCCTCCCCTGACACGTCAGATTGCCAGCTGTTGATGGAACCCTCGGCACAGATGGCCCCGGGGCCTACGCAAGTATGCATTTCCCCAGTGAGCCTTCTTGCACAGACCCTGTGCAAAGTCAGGGAGCAGATCCTGCTAGTTGTGCCCTATTGGCCCAACCATACACTGTTAACCCTTGCTGTAAAAAAAGGCCAAATTCTGACAATATTATACCATTTTCCATTAAAACAGTAATATACCGTAGAAAACAAAACTAGCCTACAGGAATATACTGTGAATCAACAATGCTCAAAGTCGACACTCAGAGGCTTTTTTCCCAATCACACCCTATATCCTCATACACTATTCCCTAGTTCACTAATATAGTCCACTTGAATGAAAAGAAGTGAGTGAATTGAGAAACTGATGAACACTGATAAGCAGAATCACTGAAGGACAGAGAATCAAGAACAGAAAAAAGAGAAACACAAGAACTACAACTGACTTCCAGTAACACTGAGTGTGAAACCAGTTTACAAACCAGTTTATGATTATTTCTTTCATACATGTACAAAAGTTCTTGTTAAGAATTAACAGAGATTGAGTTAATAATAAAGTTTGTTGTCAACATGATGGAGATCAGTATTTGCTTTAGTTGGTCTCTTGTCCCTTGACTTCTAACCATTCATCTCTCTCTGACTGCTTTAACTGAGTGTTTATAAAGCACATCTGTTATGGCAAGAAAAAGTCAAGAGGAAGATGATCAGATGTTTTTGGCTTTTGTGATGATTTAACATTCATCCTGGACATGTCTGATTTTCAGATCTTTCCTCTATATATTCTTTGAATTAATGGGTACTTCATATTTAGCATATTTAGCTGTGAATCTGCAACATGAAATCAACATTTCTGTAATCAGGGCTCTTGAACAATTTCATAATCATATAGTGTATTAAAACATGTTTAACTCCTGCTTGCATCAGACACACACAGACATCAACAATCAGCACATGAATCTCAACAATGGTGACAATCAAAAGTTTCATGTCGCAATGCATGCTGGGTTACAGGATAATATAAAACTCCCAGCATGCACTGCTGCATGAATAATAAAAAAATATTGCCACCATTATTGAGATTCATGAGCTAAATTGTGATATCTCTGTGTTTCTAAAAGTCAGCATAGCTTTGTTTTGTTTTTTTTGGTTCATGATGTGTTAAAAAAATAAGTCATTGTAATTTATTGCTGTGGTTTCACAGTGGTGCTAATGTAACACTTTTGATTGAGGATTAAACTCTGAATGAGTGATAATTTCCTTAGTGAATGAACAGGCTATATGATGATTTTATCACCATAATCAACATAACCCCAATCATTCATAAACTGTGTGTGTGCACAAGTGGGATTTACAAAAACACAGCTCAAGCAGTAAAAGAAACACTGATGTCTTAGCATCAGCATCCCAACTAAAGCAAACACTGATCTCTATAATGGTAACTTCAAACAAACATTTTTAATTAAACATCTCAATAACAACTTCTGTAGATGTATGACAGAAATAAAGTCATACTGGTTCATAATAAGTGTAATAATGTGTAATGTCTGGAAGTCAGTTGTAGTTATTGTGTTTCTCTATTTTCTGTTCTAACAGCAGGTGTTCATCACTTAATGCTCAACAATCACTCACATATTCACTTAATTATCTCACTGTAACACTGCGTCAGTGTTACTTTTTACTCTTTGTAGTGTGGATTTCCCTGTGGGGTTGAAAGGGTTAACAGTGTAAGATAAAAAGACACACCCACAAAATGTATTTTAACAGTAATAAACTGTAAGTTATAAAACAGGTTTATACTGGCAACACTGTTGCCAGTATTTTACTGTAAAATTTATTTTTTGGGTCACCATTGTGCTGAAGAGTAGAGCCTGTGCTTCAGTCCAGGAGAAGATCTAGAAACATTGATGATATGCTGCATGTTGCTTTATTTAAAAGGTGGTGACTGTGTAGTTGCTGGTCCAGTGGAAATCTCTTTATTTACCAACTTTTTTTTGTGGTTTCAAATGAAAAAAGTTCACAGTAATACTTTGCACACTTTATTAATGCATTATACATTTTAGTTAATACATTTAAATGATAGTTGGTTAATTTAAGACAGTCGGTTTCTGCAAGTGAAAGTAGTTAACTCGAGTTTTAGTGCATTTTTACAGTAACATACTGTAGATTGCAGTAAAGAACTGGCAAAAAAAACCCGGTAAGGTCTAACAGTGTACCTGGTTCCCAGAACTAGTACTCCTCGCGACAGCCCCTCCCTGGCCCATTCCTCTGAGGAATGACCTACTTTCTCAAAGACGGCTCACCCTATACTGCCGTGCAAAGGCAAAAGACCTTAACTTCAATTTTGGTCAAAATTAGTTAATTAGTAAAAATAGTCAATTTTGTTCTTTTCTGCAAAAAATAAGATGTTGTTTTTGTCATAACTTCCAAAAGCAGAGGGAACGCAAAGGCAGAAGCCCTTAACATCAGTTACGATCTTTTAGCTTTGTTCCGCTGCACTCTAGAATGATGGAATCAAGTTACAGTTGGAGTTAAGGCACTCTGCCTTTGTTTTACCAACGTTAAATTTTTGCGGCGCTGAAGTTACGGTGTAACGTTAATGCCTATATGTAATTGAAAACAACGCGAGTGGGTTGGGGACGCCTCACGATAAGTAAGGGGAGGAGAAAACATTACCACGCAAACAAACCAACCCAGCAGATATAACTTAGATTGCAGCTTACCTTTTTTTAACATGGTCAAACTCAAAATCCATGGAAAACGACATCCACTGAGAAGACAATCCATTGTTTAAATCCATCATGTGCCGGCTGGCTATAACCTAATCTATCAAAGTGCAAGTTGTCCGGAGGTTGACATTTTAAGTGTCGCTGTGGGTAGGCTATTAGTAGGCAGACGTCCGGTTAAACAGTTAAAATTAGGGTGACCCAAACGTCCTGTTTTCCCAGGACATGTCATGGTTTCACGTCTTGTCCTTGCCGTCGTGGCTGTTTTTTAAATTTTTTTATAAAGTGATGAAAATGTCCTGGTTTTTGGGCCGTTAAGCATATACTTTAAATTTACTGGCGCTTATCTTTGCACACACAACATATGAAACCGGCTAATCAGCGCGTTCCTCAATCCGCAACGGCAGGCAGAGAGCACGTCAGAAAACAGAGGCCTCTGTGTGTGTGTGTGTGTGTGTGTGTGTTTGTGTCAAATCAAATCTTTCAAATGTAAGAAATATTTGTGAAAGGTTACTTTAACTTCTTCTTTAGTGTTTTTTTACTTAAATTAAGAACACCGATAAAGTTTTAAAACAATCCAGTACAGTAGCCTTCTCATTATTTTTTATTTTATAATATTCTATTGATGTAATATTAAGCCTTCTAAACAGAACTCACTAAATGTTATTTTAAGACTATCATAGAAATGTTTTTATAGAGTGATAAAAGTAAAAATGGTCAATAAATTAGAAGTTAAAGTGCTTTGCCTTTGTATGAGCCATTATTGTTTTGCAGATAATGCAAAGGCAGAATGCAGTAACTTCCGAATAAGGGTCAAAGGTCAAGTTTGAGCTCAATTTTTATGTAGATAAATATATTCATTATGACAACTACTTGGCAAATTTTCAGTGTCCTACCTATCATACAATTGGCTGGACAACAAAAAAACTTTAAAGTCATTTTTCTCAGTTTCACACTCTGGTGAGTTAAGGTCTTTTGCCTTTGTAGGGCAGTATAGCACCCGTGTCCAGACCTCTGGAAACTCCATGTCTGGTCCCTGGATAGGACGCGGAGGTTCTAGGTGTCCTACCCCAGGTTGTGGTAGACACCTTCAGTTACACTAGAGCCCCCTCTATGAGGCGCCTCTATACGTTGAAGTGGAACGTATTCCCCACCGGGAAGACCCCTGAAGATGCCTGATCAGAGTTGTGCTTTCCTTCCTGCAAGATGGGTTGGAGTGAAGGCTGTCTCCCTCCATCCTCAAAGTGTATGCGGTTGAAGGTAAGTCATTGGGAAAGCATGACCTCATCAACAGGTTCCCGAGGGGAGCAAGGAATCTGCCTCGCCCTCCCTCTATACCCTCTTGGGACCTGTATCTGGTGCTCAGCGCACTTCCCTTCTAACTGCTGCAGTCAGCTGAGTTAAAGATCCTGTCACTAATGACAGTGCTCCTGACTGTGTTGGCTTTTATCAAGAGGATAGGGGACCCAAGCATTTTTGGTCAACGAATCGTGCCTAGAATTTGGGCCGGCTAACTTTCACATTGTCCTGAGACCCTGGCCTGGATATGTGCCCTAGGTTCCTACCACTCCCTTCCGGGACCAGGTAGTGAACCTACAAGCGCTACCCTTGGAGGAGGCAGACCTAGCCCTGGCTTTGCTCTGTCCCGTCCTCTCCTTGCGGTTATACGTGTACAGAATGCAAAGCTTTAGGACCTCAGACCAGCTCTTCGTCTGTTACGGAGGCCAGCAGAAGGGAAAGGCTGTCTCCAAGCAGAGGTTAGACCACTAGATAGTGGATGCTGTTGTCTTGGTGTATCAATCCCAATACGTGCCTTGCCTGTTCGGGTTGCGAGCACACTCGACTAGAAGTGTTGCTTCCTCCTGGGCGCTGGCTCAAGGCGCCTCGCTGACAGATATATGTAGAGTTGCGGGCTGGGCGACACCCAACACGTTCGCCAAGTAGGGCCACAAATTATCGCATGCCAATGTGCATTGGCTCGTTTAGTTTCTCTCAAAGTAGATTGGTCTCTCTGCAAAGATCCCATACCTACATACCGGTATGGGTACCTACATACCGGTTCCCTCCTTCAGGGAATGGGGGTTACCATACGTAACTGAGACGTTTTATTGGGCTAAAGAAGTAATAAGAATATAAGCAAGTAAGCTAACAATTACTACAGGTGTCTATGTACCTTTGATTCTTGAGTCTTGCTCACTGCAGGAAAAACATTTGACACAACTCAGCCTGTGAATCTCTCTGTTTCAAACATCATCGCAACAATTGTCTACGGCAGCAGATTTGAGTACAGCAACACCAAGTTACATCACATGGTCAGACGAGCTTACGAAAACATGAAGATGGTTAGTTCAGCTTCAGTTCAGGTACCCAGACATTTTTGTAAAATCTACCAATAATTCATACACTGATTGTTACACTGTAAAAATTAATACGCTATATCTAATCAGTAAAATTGTGGCAACAGATTACAAGCAATATTATTCATAAAATGTAACAAATTAGAATTGAGTAATAATTAATCAAATTAATTCCTTAAAAATTAACCATTTAAAATGAGTAAAATTTACAAAAAATTGCCATTGCCATTTTTATTGCCAACATTGAAGACACCTGGTGTTAACAAGCAGAATCACTGAAGGAGAAAACCGTAATTGTAAGTCACCGTTATTGTGATCAGTGTTTGCTTTAGTTGGGCTCTTGACCCTTAAATCATTCACTTTAGATTTTTTTTGGCTGCTGTACCTGAGTTATAACAGCCAGATGAACAACGAGAAAAGGTGATCTGATGGTGTATTCATTTTTACAGTGTATTTAGCAAATGCCAGTGTGTCAGGATGAAGGCTAATCCAAAATGTATTTATTATTGTAAAAAACTGTTTATTATTACATTAACATTTCATGAATGATGGAAATTTTATAGGGTTTATTTATAGGGTAAAAAAAAAAAAAATTAATAATTAAATATTATCGGGATAAAAAAGTTAATATCAGCTGATATTTATTATTATCACGATAAATGTCAAATATTTCTTTCTTTCAAGATTCAGGGCAGATTTTGGCTCTTAAGTGAAAGTTAATTGTGGTTTAAAAACTTTTTATTGTCAGAACATGAAAAACATGTGACAACTTTTCCAGTAAGTTTTCCTTAACAAAATTACTATCTTAAAATGTATATCTTAGTTTCTGCATGTTCAAACGGGTATTGTTTCAAATCATGAAACAGTTTTGTGTTGCCCGACTTTGATGGCACATATCTTCAGCACAGTTTGCAGTCTAGGCTGCAATATTAATAATATTACATCTTTTGTCTCTTAGAAACCAAAGTTAAAACCATGCCTATAGCACTTCAATACAATGGTAAAATGTATCTATTAAATGTCTATGGTATTTATTTATATAAATGCATAATACTACAGCTTAATAAAAAAAATAGCCTATTGTAATTGTATCCCATTATTCCTTTAATACATTTTAAGGCATGTCTACATTAATGATATAATAAAATTTGATATGTATAGCCCACATTTCTGCCACAATACTGTAGTGCATGTAATGTCACTACAGTAAATACTTAATGTTACTACATGTTAATAATTTAAGGGTCATGAACCCAACTAAATCAAACACTGATCAAGCAAAATCAGCAAATCATCAATGTTTCTAGATCTTCTCCTGGACTGAAGCACAGGCTCTACTCTTCAGCACAATGGTGACCCAAAAAACTAAATTTTACAGTAAACTAATGGCAACAGTGTTGCCAGTATATACCTGTTTTATAACTTACAGTTTATTACTGTTAAAATACATTTTGTGGGTGTGTCTTTTTATCTTACACTGTTAACCCTTTCAACACCACAGGAAAATCCACACTACAAAGAGTAAAAGTAACATTGACGCAGTGTTGCAGTGAAATAATTCAGTGAATATGTACGTGATTGTTGAGCATTAGTGATGAACACCTGCTGTTAACAAGCAGAATCACTGAAGGAAAGAGGAACACACGAACAGAAAATAGAGAAACACAAGAAATACAACTGACTTCCAGCCATTACACATTCTTACACTTATTATTAACCAGCATGACTTTATTTCTGTCATACATCTACCGAAGTTGTTATTGAGATGTTTAATTGAAAATGTTTGGTTTGTGAAGGAGATCAGTGTTTGCTTTAGTTGGGTTCTGGACTCTTGACTTTTTAACATTAGTTTCTTTGTCCCTGCTTGAACTGTGTTTTTGCAGATCACGCTTCTCCATTCACACATGGTTTGTGAATGTTTACAGTTATATTGATTATGATGCCAAAATCATCATATAGCTTGTTCAATCAGTAACCTCATTCAGAGTTTAATCCTGTTTCAAAAGTGTTACATTACTACCACTGTGAAACTACAGCAGTGAGTTACAATGACATATTTTTTTAACACTTCATGCACAACCAAAGAAACAGAGCTACACTGTATTGTAGAAACACAGAGATATCAAAAATTATCATGTGAATCTCAACAATGGTGGCAATAGTTTTTTTTAATTATTATTCATGCAGCAGTGCATGCTGGGAGTTTTATACTATCCTGGAACCCAGCATGCATTGTGACATGAAACTTTTGATTGTCACCATTGTTGAGATTCATGTGCTGATTTATGATGTCTGTGTGTGTCTTAAGTCAAGCAGGTGTTCAAAATGTTTTAATGCACTATATGATTTTAGTATTCTTTAGAATCACTGGTTACAGAAATATTGCTGTATTTCATGTTGTAGATTAACAGATATTCAAAAAATATTAAACACCCATTAATTCGAAGCTTATATACAGGTTATGATCAGAGAATCAGACATGTCTAGGATGATTATGGCATCATCTTAACAGCCTAAAACACCTGATCATCTTCCTCTTGGATTTTTCTTGCCATAACAAATGTGTTTTATAAACACACAATTAAAGCAGCCAGAGTTAACCTAATCTTTTAAAGTCATGGGTCAAGAGACCAACTAAAACTGATCTCCATCATGGTGACAACAAACTTTATTATTTTCAATAAAATATCAACAACTAAATAACTGTTAATTCTCTACAAGAACTTTTGTACATGTATGAAAGAAATAATCGTAAACTGGTTTGTAGACTGTTTTCACAATGCTGTTTTGTTGCTGAAAGTCAGTTGTTGTTCTTGTGTTTCTCTTTTTTCTATTCTTGTTGCTCTGTCCTTCAGTGATTCTGCTTATCAGGTGTTCATTAGTTTCTCAATTCACTCACTTCTTTTCATTCACTCCCTCAAGTGGACTATATTAGTGAACTAATGTAGGGAATAGTAAATGAGGGTATAGGGTGTGATTGGGAAAACAGCCTCTGAGTGTCAATTTTGAGCACTGTTAATTCACAGTACACAGTAAATTCCACAGTGTTAAATCAACACTGCTCAGAGCAAATATGGTCCCACTCTACAGAGTGTTAAAGTAACACTAAAGCGGTGTTAAAGTTAATGAGATAATTAAGTGATTAATTGAGTGATGATTGAGCATTATTGAAGACACCTGCAGTTAACAAGCAGAATCACTGAAGGAGAAAAGCACAAATTGTAAGCCACCGTTATGGTGATGGGTGTTTGCTTTAGTTGGGCTCTTGACCCTTATATATTTACTTTAGAGTTAGTTTGGCTGTTGTATCTGAGTTATAACTGCCAGATGAACAAAGAAAAAAAAAGTGATCTGATGGTGTTGGTTATATTATGAAATTCATAATTTGAACTTGATCACTGAACTCATTATGAATCTTATTTCTGACTTCGATTTATGTTGTTGGTTACAAAATAACTGTGAATCTGCATAAATATCCATAATTTTTTATATAATATAAAGGATTTCTTAAAAGTTGTTTAAAACTAAAAAATCTTTCCTTTAGGCACACACAGACGTCAAGATTCAGTCTATGCATCTCAACAATGGTGACGAGCAGAATATTCATTTAGGAAAAGTAAATTAAATAGACAATTCAGATCATAATTTATTCATACCGCAATGCATGATGGGAGCCATTAATGAGTTGTGATTGGTGGCAGCCACTGCAACATGCTTTATTATTGTCACCATTGTTGAGATTCACAGGCTGATTATTGATGTCTGTGTTTCTAAATTAATTAATTTGAAAGTGTTTTGATTAGAACAATGTTTATGAAATATTTTGGATAAGTAAAGTATTGATAATCATATGCTGTTAAAATCACAAAGCTGCTGGTAACAAGTTAAACCAGGGGTCGGCAACCCGCGGCTCTAGAGCCGCATGCGGCTCTTAAGTGCCGCCCTAGTGGCTCCCTGGAGCTTTTTCAAAAATATGAAAATGGAAAAAATATTTTTTGTTTTAATATAATTTCTGTAGGAGGAAAAACATGACAAACATTCTTAACCCTTTCGCACGTACGATCGCATCGGTGTGATCAGAACAGTCAGTACATGACGTGATCAACTGCTAAATTCAAATGTGCTCTCGCGCGTTGGCTGGCGCTGAGCCAGAGACAGGCGCGCTCAGCTGTCATATATCACAACTTTTCAGTGTTTTCAACCACATAATGTTTATTTTAGGTTTCAGACATATAACGTTAAGTACTAAAAAAACAATACATTTAGAGTTTGTAAAATACACACTGATGTTAAAGGAAGAGGCAATAATCCTTTCCAAGACACGTTTTATTCATATCAGATACACATTGTGTAAGTAACTTTAAAGTTTACTCTATTCTTCTCCCAGTTCACCAGCCACTTACTTTTATGTATTTCGGGAGAAGTGGATGAATTCACGTGTTGTAAATCCAACAGATCTGATTCTCTGACCTGCGTCTGCGGCACAAACTAACACGGCGGCGCCCATCGCGCATGCAGCTCAACTAACGCGATCGTTATAAAGGTGTTTAAACAACAAAACACTTCCACTTGCATATATTTGACAATCGGAATATCAGATATTTCATGCCATATCTAACAAATTTGTGAAAATTTTGAATAAGAAAGGAAAAATGACATAAAAGCAGATCATCATTCATTCAGCTCTGTTGTTGCTGCGGTGTGTCACGTGACACGAAATGACGCGTCACCTTGGAAACCATAAAGTGACACATTCTAAATAACGGTCGCCTTGAAAAACTTTTAAAAATATTTTAAACTTACGTGTGAAAGGTTTAAAGTTTTTCCACGTTGTAAAAAAGAATACACAAATAAATAAAACGTAATACATTAAAATTATAATGGAAGTTAAACTTAAAGCACCATAGTACAGCAGAGTAGTCACGTGGTGCGTCATTCTCTCCAGGATGCGCTGCAGGGAAAATAAACATTTAATCATGAATGCTCATTATGTATTTGTAGGCTACTTATCATTTTGATACTAGGGGGCAAATAAAGCTAATATAGACACTTACAGCATGTGTTGCCTTCATAATAAGGCTTATATAAGGCTTTTAATTTTTTGCGGCTCCAGAAAGATTTTTTTATTTTTTTCGGGTCCAATATGGCTCTTTAAACATTTTGGGTTGCCGACCCCTGCAACAAACTATCTCAATAAGTTTCATTTTTCAGATCACAGCATGATTATGTCAAAACATAACCAACACTATCAGATCACACTTTTACTTTGTTCATTTGACTGTTATACATCAATAACAGCAGACAAACAACCGTAAAATTTAAAGTAAACATATAAGGGTCAAGAGCCCAACTAAAGCAAACACCCATCACCATAATGGTAACTTACAATTTGTGATTTTCTCCTTCAGTGATTCTGCTTGTTAACATCAGGTGTCTTCAATAATGCTCAATCATCACTAAATTAATCACTTAATTATCTCATTAACTTTAACACCGCTTTAGTGTTACTTTAACACTCTGTAGAGTGGGACCATATTTGCTCTGAGCAGTGTTGATTTAACACTGTGGAATTTACTGTGTATATTCCTTTAGGCTATTTTTGTTTTCTACGGTATATTACTGTTTTTATATAGAATTTGGCCTTTATTACAGCAAGGGTTAACAGTGCAGTGAATACATACTGTACATTGATAAATGTCTTTTTCTACTTGTTTGTAGATCTACAACATGTTTCCTTGGCTTCGTCCTTTTGTAAAGAATCACAAACTGATCATGAACAATGTCAGAGAAGCATTCAAACAAAGTGAGGCACTGGTAAACGTTCTGAAAAAGACTCTGAACCCTCAGGAGCCCAGAGGGATTGCTGATTCTTTCCTCATTCAACAGCAGAAGGATGAGGTACTGTCTATTTTGACATACATGTATATTCAAGTAGGTTGGTAACACAACAATTTTTTGTAACACAACATTAACTTTAGTTCTGTCATGACTCTCTGAGAGATTGAATGGTGTAACAAGTTACAGTTTAAAATATATATTTATATTTATAATTAATTTTAACGGATTATAATTAATCATAAATATTTTAGTTATTTTTAGAATTGACTAGCAGAATTAATAGTACAATTATTTAATCAGTTCATCCAGGTACTTGCATCTTTTTTTGTTGCTGAACAAGTCCAGATGTAGGAGATTCTTGAGATTCTTGATGATTTTGCCAGGAGTGCGTTGAAGCGTTCATTTGGGTTCTTGGGGTGGTCCACGTTGAATCCAGAGAAATGAACTTGGTCCAGGTTGAATCCAAAGTTAACTTGAAGATGAAGTTAGCGGAAGAAGACAGGAGAATGTTGTCTCAAAGAGATTGAGCAAATATCTGAACTAATCAGA
Organism: Leuciscus leuciscus; assembly: GCF_965113295.1. Classification (NCBI taxonomy): domain Eukaryota; kingdom Metazoa; phylum Chordata; class Actinopteri; order Cypriniformes; family Leuciscidae; genus Leuciscus; species Leuciscus leuciscus. Next base: position 39,295,719 of record NC_138725.1, on the reverse strand, counting down.
TACTCTTAAAGGTCCTATCAGTTCACACCCATTTGTTGAGGTGACCAATCTAAGATGACCTGGAGAAAGTCCTTGTTCCATCTTATCACCATTTGCATGTTCATGCTGGCATGGAGAATTTGGGAAAGTTTGTGGATATGAATGGAGTAAATGTCCTTTGTGTATTGGAGTTTGTCTCTAGTCTTTAACCAAATGGCTAGTGTCTCCTGTGCTGTCTTTGAGGCTTGTAGACACAGTCTCTTGCTGAGATCGTTCAGTGGAGCCGAGGTGATAATGGCCTTTGAAGAGAACTGGTTTAAGGGACGATGACAACAGGGGAGATAATTAAGTGATTATTGAGAAATCATCACGTATATCATTGTTTGTAAATATCAAACCCTCATTTAGAGTCTAATCTCTGATTTAGATATTGATTACAGCATCACTGTGATTATTCAGCATAAGATCAAGCTTTTTCAAAATAATCCAAAGGATTTCTTTAAAGTTGTTCTGATAAAAAAAATAAAAAAAACTTTCTAAAAACTGAATTCATTCCGATTGATGAATCTGAATGCAGTGTTTACATGAATGCTAAACATGTGACCGGGTGGATGTGCGCGTTGTCACAATTTAAATCGGAATATATTTTTTGACATACACGAATATACAGATTTTCCAGATGTTTGCGCATAATAAACAATCTCATACATCGGTTATTTATTTGTTTTAAACAGCAGACTTAATATTTATCCATTTCTGGTCATAATTTGGAAACAATGAGCATATGAACTGTTGTTATATAATGCCCCTCCCCTTGCCCAAAACCAGTCTGGAAGGACTGGTGGTACGGTGTCCTGCTCCACTTCACAGACGCTGAGTGAAAGGAGAATTTTAGAATGACGGGACACTCGTTTATATGAAACTTATATCTTCTCAATCGGATCGATCGATTGATTAAGATGTTTATAGCACAATAGAGCGTTTTTAGTCATTTTCTTGGATTCGAGTGAATGGGGATCATTTTGACAATGGTGTCGTCTGTATGTTTTAAGCAAATCATTGTTGTGTAAATGTACCCTTACTGATAAGTGAAAAAGCTGTTAAAACATTGAAGAAAGACAGAACCATGCTCTGATACTGCATGTAGCTGAAATCAACTAACCACATTAGCAACGCTAATGAAAACAATATTGCCCTTAAAAATAATTGAACATGTTATTATTAGTTATGCAGCTTAACATGGTAACCATGTTGAAAGCATAAATGCTTATTTCATTTATTCAACCTTTTCTAAGCTTGTGTATCCTCACAGCAATTACATAAAATAGGCTGCTTGCTGCTGAACACAATTGTGTAATGGCTACAGCTTGTATGCTTAGTAAATCTCGCCACAAGATGTTAACATAACGCTTAGATTAAACTGTTATGATTGTTCATTTAATTTAAGCAAACCACGCAATATGCACATACGTATGGAGTAAAGAGTGTTCACTTATCTAGATGTTGATTTCAGATGCTTTCTGAATGTGTGCTGCAGACTGCTAACAGCAACACTACCAGTATTTGAACATTGAGCCGCAGCTCATTGGCCGCTGATGTAACAACAACCGATCAGCTGCACTATTTAGATAATAATGTGATCACTACCAAATGAGTTAAGGACTTATCAGCCTACCCCATCTAGAGTTTTATGCCAGAACTAGGTACTTGCCAAATAAAGTGTTACAACTGAAAATATAAATAGTGAAAGAATCATAATAAATATATATTTTTTTTTTATTACAATCTAATTTTTTATGTTTTGACATCTCACTTTTTTTCTTGGATGTCACCATCATGATTGTGCAGGGATCAAGGAAATCAGCCTCTCTATTCCATTCAAAGAACCTTCATTGTATAATTAATAACCTGTTTGCTGCTGGTACCGACACTACGACTACAACACTACGCTGGAGTCTTCTGCTCATGGCCAAATACCCTGAAATACAAGGTACAGCTGCAAATAACATTTGTTCATAAAGTCTTCCCTTACAAAATGAAAATATATGTCCATATGATTAAGTATTATTCAATATATTTTAATATATTAACGCATTATATTATTTCAAATATTTTTCTATATATTTAAATCATTTAATATACTGATCACAAATATATGGAAATATAATTTCTTTCCACAAGGGTTTGTTCTTCCAATTATACTATACTATAGACTATATTAAAGTTTCAAATTGTCCATACTCTTGTCAAGAAACTGTAAAGAGGCCTAAAAATCAGGGATTATTTAAACAATTTTGTGATGTTACATTCTTACTTTTTATAAATGTTGTTCTGGCTTGACAAAAGCTAAAGTCCAAGAAGAGATTGAACGAGTGATCGGTGGACGTCAGCTAGTGGTGGAAGACAGAAAGAATTTACCGTATACAGACGCTGTGATCCATGAAACGCAGAGATTTGCCAATGTAGTACCCATAAGTGTCGCCCGTCAGACCACCTGTGATGTTCACCTAAATGGATTCCTCATCAAGAAGGTCTGGCTCCAATAAGAGCATGCTGTGTTCTTGATTATGTGTTTTCTCCATTTATCATAATTTGTGTTGTTTTATGCAGGGTACCATTGTGTTCCCTCTACTGATATCTGTATTGAGGGATAAAAATGAGTGGGAAACTCCTGACAGCTTCAACCCAAGACACTTCCTAAATAAGCAGGGCCAGTTTGTCAAAAAAGACGCCTTCTTGCCCTTCTCTGCAGGTGCAGTGGACTTCAAATTCCCTTATTATATTATGCCGTCACAGGTGATTTTTGTTAGAACTTTGCTTATCGTCTTTTCTCAGGCCGCAGGATTTGTCTTGGAGAGAGTTTGGCTAGGATGGAGCTCTTCCTATTCTTCACCTCCCTCCTTCAGCATTTCCGCTTCACTCCTCCTCCTGGAGTGTCTGAAGATGATCTGGATCTCACACCAGTCGTGGGCTTCACCCTGAACCCAGCCCCACACAAACTGTGCGCAGTGAAACGTTCTTAATAATATAAAAGCCTTCAGTCTGCTGTAGAAAGTCACACTTTGTTGAATGGACTTTCATTGGAAACATAATTTTTTTGACATTTAATCTCTTTTTGGATAAGTAGCTTTGCTCAAGTGCTTAAAGGGGAAATTGATTGCATTTTTTTGTTTTATGGTTCCTGGGGTGCACTTATAATGTGAGTATGAATATTACATAAACAATCTTTTCCCCCATAATTTAGAAATAAAAGGCATTTTTCCTACCTTCATTTTAGCCGTCTGATTTGAACGCTATTTTTAAAGGGTGTGTCTGCTGTGAGACTTCAGTGGAAATGCGCACTGCCAGATAAAATGTGCAATACCAGATTCTAGAAATTTTTTATTAAAAAGCAACCCAGTCCTTAAACTAAGGGCTATTTGGCACTATTTATATACGAACAGTACTTCCACCTGCAATTGATGTTGACATTTGTTTATAAACTTCATCCAAAAAAAATCAATGGTAATAGCATTGAATCAATGTCACAATATGATTTTGGTTCAACATTATGCTTGCACTCTCATAAAATGAAACTGCAAATAAAAGAAGACAATACATCTCTCAAGATCTCAGCATAAGATAGTTTAGATAATTAATAGAGGTTAAAGGGTTAGTTCACCCAAAAATGAAAATTCTGTCAGTAATTACTCACCCTCATGTTGTTCCAACCCCGTAAGACCTTCGTTCATCTTCGGAACACAAATTAAGATATTTTTGATTAAATCTGAGAGCTATCTCACTCCTCCATAGGCTTCTAAGGGACTGAAACTTGCTGGCCCAGAAAAGTTATTAAAGAGATCGTTAATATAGTCCAAGCGACTACAGTGGCTCAATCTTAAGTTTATAAAGCGACGAGAATACTTTTTGTGCGCAAAAAAACACAAAAATAACGACTTTATTCCACTATTCATTTCCTTCTCTCTGGGCCTCGAGTTATTTCACGTAGTGTTTTAACGCAGCGCGTCTGTGTTGCACGTCACCACGTAGGCTCACTATTGGCCGACGCTGGTCGTGTGTCATGCGTGTGACGTGCAACACAGACGCGCTGCGTTAAAACACTACGTGAAATAACTCGAGGCCCAGAGAGAAGGAAATGAATAGTGGAATAAAGTCGTTATTTTTGTGTTTTTTTGCGCACAAAAAGTATTTTCGTCGCTTTATAAACTTAAGTTTGAGCCACTGTAGTCACTTGGACTATATTAACGATCTCTTTAATAACTTTTCTGGGCCAGCAAGTTTCAGTCCCTTAGAAGCCTGTGGAGGAGTGAGATAGGGGATATGTATCGATAGTAGAAACATTGATCAGCAACGCTGCTATTGGCTGTTCAGCGTGGCCAAAGAGCGCGCTCAGTTTTTCTCCTAAGCAGAGCAAGAACTAATAGTCGAAGTTAATTTGGAATTTTAATGTTTAATTAAAACGCCAGGGAACACCTCAAAGTCTGCAAAAGCCAGGAGAGAGGGCTGGCAAAAAGTAGCAGACAATTTAAATCCGTTAGATGTGGCCATGTTAGATGTTTTTATCACTTATTAGCCTATATATTTGTATTGTAATAATTGCATAATTAGTTTGTTCATTGTAATGTCAGAGTCACCACACTAGAACATGGGAACAAATAAAAGTGAAGTACAAAAATATTCTACATAATGGTAATTTTAGTTATATTATAGTCTCTTTTATAAAAGCCACTGTTAAATAAATGGTTATCTGTTTATAAAAGCAACCAAGAAAAAGGCTGAGAAAAAAAGAGAAAAGATCTTAGTAGCCTACACTGTAAAATAATTTTTGCTGCATTAAATTAAGGCCATATAGTCATTTCAACTGTTAAATCTTGAGTAATGATGAATTTTGACTTGTGAAAGTGAAAACTGATAAACTTGTTAATGTAAAAATATTTTGCCATGAGTTATTGATCACATTTTTCCCGAGTGTAGTTCATTGTAATGACATTGTGTTTTCCTCTTTTGTGCACTTTTACATAATACACCAACACTTGTATCTGTTCCCAAGAAAGTGGTGGCTGAAATATGTGCAGTAAGTGGACATTTTCTAACTTTCCAAAGGAAAGAAAGTATAAGACTTTGTAATGTCCATTTGTTTCCATTGCACTCACAGCAAAAACTCCAGTGTTAAATGAACTCTCCTGGGAGTTTATATGGCTCCGGACTCAAGAGTGTTAAAGTGTTAAAATACGAGTGTTAAATTAACACTCAAGAGTGTTAAAGTTAATGAGCTAATTAAGTGATTCATTGAGTGATGATTGAGCATTATTGAAGACACCTGATGTTAACAAGCAGAATCACTGAAGGAGAAAAAGCACAATTGTAAGTCACCATTATGGTGATCAGTGTTTACTTTAGTTGGGCTTGTGACCCTTACATGTTTAACTTTAGTTTTTATTTGGTTGTTGTATCTGAGTTATAACTACCAGATGAACAAAGAGAAAAGTTGATCAGGTGGTGTTGGTTATGTTTTGACATCATCATCATTTGACCTGAATCACTAAACTCATTTAGAGTGTAATCTCTGGCTTAAATGTATATTGTTAATTACAGCATCACTGTGATTCTACAGCACAAAATCCAAAAATTTCTAAATAATCCAACGGATGTTTTAAAAGTTGTTCTGGTGAAGATAAAAATCTTTCTTTTAGGCACACACAGACATCAGGAATCAGTGTATGAATCTCAACAATGGTGACAAACAGAATATTCAATTAGGAAAAGGAAATTACTAAAACACTTCAGATCATAATTTATTCATACCGCAATGCATGATGGGAGCCATAAATTAGTTTTGATTGGTGGCACCCAGAATGCACTGCAACATGCTTTATTATTGTCACCATTGTTGAGATTCACAGGCTGATTATTGATGTCAGTGTGTCTTAATAAATTAATTTTCAAAGTCATTTGATCAGAACAACTTTTGAGGAATATTTTTGATTATATTGAAAATGCTGAAAATTGTTTGATATAGAATCACAGAGCTGCTGTACAAGGTAGTCATAACTCTCGAAATGAGATTTGTGAATCAGGTCAATTTATGATTATGTCAAAACATAACCTGATCACTTTTTTCTCTTTGTTCATATGGCAGTTATAACTCAGATACAACTGCCAAACAAAATCTAAAGTTAATGTTTAAAGGGTCAAGAGCCCAACTAAAGTGGACACTGATCACCATAACGGTGTCATATTTTTATTTATTTTTTCTCCTTTGGTGACTCTGCTTGTTAACATCAGGTGTCTTCAATAATGGTCAATCATCACTCAATGAATCACTTAATAAGCTCATTAACTTTAACACTCTTGAGTGTTAATTTAACACTCATATTTTAACACTTTAACACTCTTGAGTCTGGAGCCATATAAACTCCCAGGAGAGTTCATTTAACACTGGAGTTTTTGCTGTGTGGACAGTGAATAAAGCCTCTCAGATAACTGTCATATGGAGGAACTAGCCTACCTGCAAGTGCATAAAGAACTTTACTTAATTTATACTTGTATGCTTTATGGCTGCAATATAAGTTGCAGGATTCCACATCTACAGAAAGGCCTACAGAAGAGTCTGCACAGACAGAGGAGACATAGGCCTACAGGTGGGCAGTGTAGAGCCAACTTTTCCTTTTTATTTGTTGCATGAGGCATGTGTCTAATATCTCTTGTTGCAGGCACTTGACCACTGGCTTTTCTTTACAAAGAACAATTGAAATAAAACTCAAGAAACTAAGCATATTTGTCTTTTATTAAACATTTAATGAAAAGAGTTTTTTTTTTTGTTAGTTTTTTTGCAATGTTGTGTAATATGGCACATGCAACAATGTCACAGGCCCTGTCAGGTGTGCAACCCCTCAGACTTATCAGACACTGAAATCTTCCCTTTAGTTAGCCAAAGTTCATTTCATTGTGTGCCCTTGTCCTGGCTAGAGCTGCATTGTAACTGGTTTGGGTCAGGGAATGGGGTCATAAAACACCTGTCTGCTGGCAGGAACATGTCATAATCACCTATGAAGAAATGCAGTTCTGTTAGGATCAGCATAAGTGTATGTAATACAGTGAGCTTGATATTTAATTGTGGAACTTTCCTTACCACTTTCAAATAATGTGCATAAATGTGAATTTCTGAAAATTCTTAAGTCATGCACAGATCCTGGCCATTTTGCTTTCACATTTGTGTTATGGAAGATTTTAGTCAACTGCCTTTTTTAAATTTGATATAATATTATTAATCTGGAATATTAAGAATCCCAATAGTAACTGGGCTGCACATTTACATTGTGAACCCCCTTTCTGTTCACATAATCCCCTTCATTGAAGCCTTGATGGCAGTCTATGCTAGCCTATAGTATGGTACCAATCACGTTAGTGAAGCCTGAATTCCTCCCCTCTCCGCTGAACGCCAGCGATTACTATGTGTGAAATGAACTCACGGTGTTTGAGCGCGGTAAAGTTAGTTTTAGGTTCGATATTCGCTGGACATCTGTTTTCCCTGGCCACTGTTCTATAGGGTCGGCAGTCTTACAAAGATAACAATAGCAGGATTAGTTTTAACATTATCTGACCTTTGTATATCGACATGAAATATTCATTCAAAATCGTGCGTTATAGCTGCATATTTATAGCTGCATATTTATACCTGAGAATGCTTTGACACGTTTCCACAGCACATGATGTCTAAGGGAATGTCTGCCAATTACACCAACTGTGTTAAACGTAGCCTATAATCTGTATTATTTAAAATTACTTTTAAAAACAGACGTTTTGAAGTTCCAAAGCTTGTAGAAGGTTCCTATCCCAGCTAGCAGGGAACATTCTCAGAACGTTGGCTAACATTCCCTACAAGTTTGGTTAATGTTTTAAAGAAAACATTTGAATGTAATGTTCAAAGAATGTTTTAAGGATGTTTTCTCATTTCAAATAATGTTCCTATAAGGTTAAATGTAAACTAAGATATAACGTTTTTACTGTAACATTTTGAGGATGTTTTGGGAATGTTGTTGAAATAAAAGATTATATAATGTTCCATAAAAACAAATGAGGAATATTATCAAATCAACGTTCGCAAAATGTTTTGAGGATATCATTGAATGTATGTACGGAATGTATTTTATAAAACGTTCTTGTAATGTGATGTGTTAACAAAGCAAGAACTTTTTAAATGTAACATTTTGAGGATGTTTTTAGAGAATGTTATCCTACACAGCAAAAACTCCAGTGTCAAATTAACTCTCCTGGGAGAAGAGTTTAACACTGAAGAGTGTTAAAATGAATGAGATAATTAAGTGATTAATTGTGTGATGATTGACCATTATTGAAGACACCTGATTTTAACAAGCAGAATCACTGAAGGAGAAAATCGAATTTTAAGTTACCATTATGGTAATCAGTGTTTGCTTTAGTTGGGCTCTTGACCCTTAAACTACTAACTTAGATTTTGTCTGGCTGTTGTAACTAAATTATAACTGACAGTAGGTCTGGGTGATTTAAATCGCGATATTGTTATGCGCATCTCATCAGTAAAGCCGGTTCCTTGATTAGTAGTGAATCACCATCACCTTTCAGATGGAGTGGCATTTAGGGCTGATGAGAGAATTAAGTGATTAATTTAGTGATGAATGAGCATTATTGAAGACACCTGATGTTAACAAGCAGAATCACTGAGGGGGAGAATATCACAAATTGTAAGTTACCATTAAGGTGATGGGTGTTTGCTTTAGTTGGGCTCTAGACCATTATAAGTTTACTTTGATATTTACTGTTGTTTGTCTGCTGTTATTGATTTATAACAGTTAAATGAACAAAGTAAAATGTTATTTTATAGTGTTGGTTATGCTTTGACATAATCATGCTGTGATCTGAAAAAGGAAACTTATTGAGATAGTTTGGTTTAACTTGTTAGCAGCAGTATTGTGATTCTTCAGCCTACGATTATCAGTACTTAACTTATAATTCAAAATATTTAATAAAAATTGTTCTGATCAAAAGACATTCAGATAAATTCATTTAAAACACAGACATCAATCAGCCTGCGAATCTCAACAATGGTGAGAATAATAAAGCATGTTGCAGTGGCTGCCACTAATCACCATAATGGTGTCTTAAAATTGTGCTTTTTCTCCTTTGGTGATTCTGCTTGTTAATATCAGGTGTCTTCAATAATGGTCAATAATCACTCAATGAATCACTTAATAAGCTCATTAACTTTAACACTCTTGAGTGTTAATTTAACACTCATATTTTAACACTTTAACACTCTTGAGTCTGGAGCCATATGAACTCCCAGGAGAGTTCATTTAACACTGGAGTTTTTGCTGTGTGCATGAACACTTGTTGTGGTGTTTCTACGCCTCAAAGTCCTCATGCCTCTCTATAAATCATTTTCTGTTAGCCCACTTTCTGCAAATGTCCAGCTATCAGTGTACTATTAATATTATACCAGGGTAATGAAAATGTTAAGTTCAGCAAACTGCTTTTCTCCTACAGCGGAACAGAAAATGTGCAGAGTACATGAGGTTCACACTACGTCAACTATTAACTTCCCAGCTAGAAATGTTTTATTCTAAAAACGTTCTGAGAACATTACCATGAAGTTCTAATAATGTTTTCAGCGGGTAGTTTTATTTTGGTTCCCAGAATGTTCTCCTAAAACATTCACAGAAAAAACTCCAGTGATAAAAAGTTAATGAGATAATTAAGTGATTAATTGAGCGATGAGTGACCATTATCAGAGATGGGGACTCGAGTTTGAGACTCGTGAACATTGTTTATTATTAGGAAACGTCTGACGAGCTCGCTGTTATTCCCCTCCCTCCGTTACCTATAACCTGCCCACGTAACTGCGGCGCGCGGTCACACATGAGAGGACAACAAACATTTCGACTGCACCGTCCGCTGGCTGCTGTGCCATTCATCGTAAGCTTTGGGTTTAAAAACTTCAACAGAACTGCCAACTGTCACGCATTCACCGTGAGACTCACGCGATTGACACTTTTCACACGCTCTCACGACACACATCCATTTTCTCACGCACAGAAAAATCGCGAAGCAAAGAGTACAAGGAGACCGACAGACTACACAGTAAATTCCACAGTGTTAAATCAACACTGCTCAGAGCAAATATGGTCCCACTCTACAGAGTGTTAAAGTAACACTAAAGCTGTGTTAAAGTTAATGAGATAATTAAGTGATTAATTTAGTGATGATTGAGCATTATTGAAGACACCTGATGTTAACAAGCAGAATCACTGAAGGAGAAAATCACTATTTTAAGTTACCATTATGGTGATCGGTGTTCGTTTTAGCTGGGCTCTTGAGCCTTTAATTAATACTTAAAATTTTTGTTTGGCTGTTGTAACTAAGTTATAACTCCCATATGAACAAAGAGAAAATATGATCAGACGTCGCTGATTATGTTTTGATATAATCATCATTTGACCTGAATCACAAAACTCATTTAGAGTTTAATCTCTGACTTAAATTTATATTGTTCACTGTTAGACATTTTATCGTATTTTTGCGGTAACTTACTGGCAGCACTATTGCCAGTAAGTTACTGTAAGTTCCCCTTTACAGTAGCTTACCTGTAAATGTGTTTTACGGTAAGATGCCCTTACCGCAATTTCATTTTACAGTAAGATGCCCTTACCGCAATTTCATTTTACAGTAAGATGCCCTTACCGCAATTTCATTTTACAGCATGATGTCAATACCGCAATTTCATTTTACAGTATTATAGCCCATTTTACACTATTTTATTATTTATATTTTACATGAATGCTATTGAATTTAATAAATTCCAAAAAAGCGACTTGAGTCCATGTACATCAGCATATTCTTTATTCACTCTCACAATCAATTACATCCATTTTTTTTATTGTGATGCAACATTAGGCAAGGCAGTTTTATTTATATAGGATGGATGGATGGATGGATGAAATAAAAGCAAGGAAAATTAAAGTGCCCCTATTATGGATTTTTGAAAATGACCTTTCATGTAGTGTGTAACAGCTCTAAGGCCTCGTTTACAAGTGAAATGTAACACAATTCAGATTTTTTGCTCATGTGACACAGATCGGATGTGTTCTATGACAGTGTAAACAGGAAAAAAAACACATGCATTCAGATATTTCGAGATCGGTTTCAGGCCTCATTCATATGTGGAAATAAATCAGATATAAATCGGATATGTGCCAATGCGACTGTCATATAAACAGGCTGATCGGATTTTCTGAGGCATTAGGCTACTTCTCCGCGGTTTAATGACAAGAGCAACCCCGATGCGCGTCTGCAAAGGGACGGATGGCCTGTCGAAACGTTGTGTCGTCGTAGGAGAGGAATGTGGACAAACGTTGACACAACATATCAAAGGTTGGCTTGCTCATCCTAAAATTTCTGACCCACTGCTTCTCGTTAAAGCTCGCCACAATATGCTCCTACCAGTCCTGAGATTTCTCTAGCACACAATAACTGAAGCATATGCACAGGCTGCAATGATGGCACTTTTCATCCTCCTCCGCCTCATAATCATGGTGATGTTTGGCGAACTTCGCATATATCGCAGAGCTAGCATCAAGCATATTTCGCGTTCGTCCATCTGTGTAAGATAATTTAACCCTTTAAGCATGCGCAATGTTTCAGATAGTATGGCAATTGTAAACACATGAATCGGATATGCTCTTGGAAGATGGAGTTCAAAATACTTAGTTTTGAGTTTTATATTGTATAGGTCTCCTGCTAACTGGCTAACTCACATTATCACTGTCTTACTTAAAGGGTTAGTTCACCCAAAAATGAAAATTCTGTCAGTAATTACTCACCCTCATGTTGTTCCAACCCCGTAAGACCTTGGTTCATCTTCGGAACACAAATTAAGATCTTTTTGATTAAATCTGAGAGCTGGATCACTCCTCCATAGGCTTCTAAGGGATTGGAACTTGCTGGCCCAGAAAATGTATTAAAGACATAGTTAATATAGTCCAAGTGACTACAGTGGCTTAATCTTAAGTTTATAAAGCGACGAGAATACTTTTTGTGCAAAAAAATAAAAAAATAACGACTTTATTCCACTATTCATTTCCTTCTCTCTCTTCTTCCAAGTGTTTTTGCGCTGCGCGTCACACACATGACCAGCGTCGGCCAATAGTGAGCCTACGTGGTGACGTGTAACACAGACGCGCTGCGCAAAAACACTACGAGGCCCAGAGAGAAGGAAATGAATAGTGGAATAAATACAAGAAAGATACTTGACTTGACTAGACAATCAGATGACAGTTTTACCAATAATTGGCATAGAATTAAAAAAATATATTTTGCAATGAATATTTTTCAATAAGTCTGCCTTTACATTGCTTTAAATGCCTTACTACTTTAATATTTCGTCACATTTCGGTCCTGTGCAGAGTGAATCCAGCATTTATACGTAGCTGTCACATCTCTTACATCGTGTCTACACTTTGTTAATGAGAGTTTTCGCGAGCCTGAATAATTCGGCACTGAATAAAAACTCCTGCGTTCTCCAGAGCGCGAAAACAAATATGCACTGGAGCGTTTGGTTTGGCAAATCTGTTTCGAAAATATATTATAACAGTATCAAGTAACAGTATCAAAGTAGCAATCTCTTGCTTGTGTTTGAGGGTGCATAGCACCCCCATAGAACCGGGTCTAGAGAGAGCGCGAGAGAGTGCCTTTGAGAAAACGCGCTAGGCCTAACTTACTTCAAAACGCCATACATTTAACTGACGAGTAAAATATGCCATAACTGGTCGTAAAAAAGACAGAAAACCTTTGTTTGTGTAAATATTAGATTGGGTCCATCTACTGGAAAAGGCAGTCAGTCAATTCTATGGCATTTAATGGGATACTAAAGCGGCAGTTTCGAGGAAAATTTGACTGTCCTGTGAGCTGTTATTAAAAGCCTATTAGATTTTATTATTTACTTTCTTCATAAATGTAGCTATATTTAATTGATATTGGTAATGGTTTACTTTGTAAAAGTAACTTATAAAATAAATTTGTTCAGTAAAAAGTACTTACCTTAGAAAAAACCCCAGCTGGCGTTTAGATCCACTCTCAGCAGGGACGTCCGTTATGAGCGCGCGCTCGACACGTGACGTCACACAAACCTCAGTTTACATTCTGCCAGGTAACAACGCGGGCTTTGCAACAATTTAAATTTTGTGAGGTGTAAGCAAAGTTTATATATATAAAGTTTATATTAATTTAAAATAAAATAAAAATACATTTATATAATTTATATTGCCTGTATGGGAACCAGTTGTGAATTTCTGTGTGTATGTATATATATATATATATATATATATATATATATATATATATATATATATATATATATATATATATATATATATATTTGTTATTGGAGAAAATGCTAATATAAAAATTACTCTGGTCTCATAAGAACTAATTTTAAATCATTCCATCCACGTGTTTTTATTTATTTATTTATTTATTTTAACTTTTAAACATCCAGTGTTTGCATAGCTAAAAAATCAGAATGCAGATTCATGATTTTCATCTGCAGAACAAGATGGGGGAAAAAATATAAAACATTATCATATGATATTTTAATATGCCTAAAACATAAATACAATATGCATATACAAACTTAAAAAAATCTGTCTTCTTCATTTACAGTAGCACTACTGCTTTTGCGTAAACAGTAAAGTACTGTAAATTCCATATACGGTAAGTTACTGTAAATTTCATAAAAAATACCCATAATGCAGTGCATATTACAGTAGTTAACCGTAAATAATATAAGTGGTATTTTACTGGGCTTTTTTTGCGGTAAGTAACTGTAAAATTACGGCAAAGTCTAACAGTGTTGATTACATCATCACAGTGATTCTACAACAGCAGATCCAGAATTTTCGATATATTCCAAAGGATTTCTTAAAAGTTGTTTAAAAAAAAATTTGTTTAGGCACAAACAGACATCAAGAATGAGTGTATGAATCTCATCAATGGTGACAAACGAAATATTTAATTAGGAAAAGGAAATTACTAAGACAATTCAGATCATAATTTACAGAGACAATTCAGAATGAACAGAGGTTTAACTCTAATGTGTTTCATTTGAAGTCACCATAACAGTGATTAGTGTTTCCATTAGTTGGGCTCTTAACTTTTATTATATCTTTTGTATATTTTTGGCTGTTGTGGCAGTGTGTTTGTCAAACATTGATTGCTGAACACAGCAGCAGAGAAAGCTAAAGTGAAATGAGATCAGGTGATGATGGTTTCCTGTTGATGATTTTATAATCATCATGAAATAACCTGTTTCACTGATGTCTTTGGAATCTAACAATTGTGTTGATCCCTTAGTATTTTCACATCGCAAACCCTGTGTTACTGCAGCATGAGATGTATGTAGCAATATTATAACGGTGAGTTAGAAGACTTTAACAAACATGAGCACGAAAAAGTCAGTTTGATATGACACACACAGACATCAACAATCAGCGTATGAATCTCAACAATGGTGTTGCTAGAGTGCCTTCTGGCTCAGATCTGGCAAACAGGAGCGGTCCGCCCAAGTGCCATCATTCCACGCTGCATGTGGGCCAGATCAGTATTCCACAAGCGCCAGATGTGGGAAACAATGTTGCTATCTGGGATGCCTTTAATACAACACAAAGTATTGATCTTATTGCATGAGTGGAAACCATACTTCAGATCAGATTATTTTTATCACACTCTATTTGAGTCCCTTTCAAATGCCTAACACATTTTGCAGTTAGAATACTTTTTTATTTATTTATTTTTTTCAGAAAGAAATGAGCATAAATCAATAGGGCATAGTTCTGCACACAGCAAATCCGATTAGGCTTGTTTTGATTTGCTTTTCCAGCAGTGACTTATTTATTCATAACAAACATTTATACTGAGATAAACAGGTCATACAAAAGTGGTAAAAAAGATATGGCATGAGGGACAAATTGTTCTATTGAAACAGTTCAACTGTTAAAGGGATAGTTCACCCAAAAATGAAAATTCTGTCACCATTTACTCACCCTCAAGTTGTTTCAAACCTGTATGAATCTCTTTTTTTCTGCTGAACACAAAAGAAGATATTTTGAAAAATGTCGGTAACCAAACAGTTGATGGACCCCAATGACTTCCATAGTATTTTTTTTTCCTACTATGGAAGTCATTGGGGTCCATCAACTATTTGGTTACCGACATTTTTCAAAATATCTTCTTTTGTGTTCAGCAGAAAAAAGAGATTCATACAGGTTTGAAACAACTTGAGGGTGAGTAAATGGTGACAGAATTTTCATTTTTGGGTGAACTATCCCTTTAATATTTAAACTATGTTGTAGTTGTCCCAGAAATTCAGGTTGGTGTTTAAAGTGTGGTGTGGAAGATTGAAGTTCAGTGTCTTTTAAATATTTGCTTTAAATACTTCTTTTAATTATGTCCTTATATGCTGTAAAACAAAGTTCTGATTGTCAAAGCTGTTCTACATGGGGGGGAAAAAGAAGACAATGGCTGTTATTCTTACAGTAAAAAGACATATATCCTCTTCCTTTTCTGTGCCTGGATTTATTGATGCAAATTCAAGAAAGCAGCACTGTTTGCAATTATACATTGGGTAAGCTTATTATAATAATTTTTTTAATCATCTTATTTGTTATAGTTGTGCAATTTTGACTAAAGGTTACCCTCTTTATGGCCCCTCCTATACTTCTCCTATACTTCTCCTCCTATACCTACTGAGTATATAAGTGCAAGACTACAACCAACATCAAACCTAAACAAGATATCTGACCATGGCTTTAACAGAAGTGTTACTCTCACAGGGCACAAGTACAATACTTGCCCTGCTGTTGTTTTTGATTATTTTTCTCTTTTCCATCAGCTCAAGCTCTCAGGATGAGGGAAAATATCCCCCAGGACCCAAACCACTGCCACTGCTGGGGAACCTGCACATGCTGGACCTCAAGAAAACCTACATGAGCCTGTGGGAGGTGAGCAAATATATTTAAATCAGATGATTTTACCTTCTATTGTAACATAGTTCTATTTTGGTTTAGTTTCATTGTGTTTTTGTTCTGTTTTCCCTGTTCCCATTTGCCTGTGTTCCCTGTCATTATTGTCTGACCTAATTTCATATAATGTGTGCTAGATTGCTCCCTTATTCATAGGAAAATAGCCAGTGTTAAATTAACACTGCTTTGTGTTTATATGGGAACCACCTGCAGGGTGTTAAAAATAACACTGAAGCAGTCTAAGCGTACGTTTACACGACAACAATGTGCTTAAAACAGAAGCGTTTTTTTCTTTGTACAGATGACTGTGTTATCAAAACGATCCCTGTTCATATGGATCCGTGAAAACGACCAATAACACTGTCATTTGCATGCCAGACAAGTAGTTGGCGATGTCACAAAGATGTCACGTGCCTGTGCACATACACAATCATTTACTACAGTATTACTTCGTCTTCTGGGTAAATCTTCAAAAAGCTAGAATCATTCACGGTAATCCCAATTTTACAATGACCTCTGATTTAAAGTCCATTTTTAATTCCTTTTAGAAAAAGTCACACACACAAATGCTTTGAAATTAATTATATCATCCTTGAGTCTGTCGCAAGGAACCATTCATTTTTCATGAAGACAAAATTTTATATTGTGATGATTTGAGTAATACTAATAACCACTTGTGATGATGTCTGTATGCCATCATTGGTTTGAATTCTAAAGTTTATCTGCTTTAGTTGGGACTCTTTACACTTGATTGTGTAACGAAGGAGATTCAACAGACATTGTTAACTTTGCAAATTCTAAGAAGAAAATGCAAAACAAACAATACATTAACACGAAGCAACAGATAACTGAACAGAACAAGGGGTGTATATATATATATATATATATATATATATATATATATATATATATATATATATATATATACATACACAGGAGGTAACAAGAGGACACTAGTATAACATGAAAACCTTTTCAAATTTATCCACTTACCATTTTCAAAAAGCTTTGACTTGATTTTTAACATTAGTTTCTCTCTGTCTGTTGTAGCTGTGTTTGTCATGGCAAGAACAGTCAGAGAAAATGTGATAATAATGCTGCCTTTATTGATGATTAAGATGTAATCATCATGTTACTGTCTCATTCACTGGTTCAGAGTCTAATCTGGGTTTTATTGTGTTGAATTTCACCTCATTGATGACAGAAGCCCTGTGACTGCACACCTATAAAACCAGATTTAGATCAAGTTTGTGACTGGGTCTCAGGGTTAATGTGTGAGCGGGTAGGACAGACAAACAGGATCCATTATCCAGATGGATGGATGGATTAGTGTAATCATTCACAGCTAGGATTAGGCCTTAGTTTAATTAGTGCATTTAAGTTCCTTTTATAAACATTCCTCAGAAAAAAAAAAAGAAAAAAAAACTTTACTGGAGTGCATCTTGAGTCAAAACAATGACAGTGACACATTATAAGAGGTGTCAGTGCAAATAGCTTTCAGTTAAACCAGCTCAAACATGCATTTTTTTAAGGCTTACGTCTTGTCTGTGAAACCGGGGGATAGTGTAATATCATGGCTCAAGGACAATGCCCTACAGACTAAATTATCAATAGGACCTTTCATCTCATTACTTATTGCTTTATTACTACACGTGCCAAGTAGGAATTCACTGCCAAGCTTACTGTGTTTAAAAATGACAAAATGTAGGTCACCTAGTTCTAACAATCACTAGGGTAAAAGTCAGTGGTAATGTTTGACCAGGAAGATGTAATGGTGGTCACGTGGTCAGGGATGGTGATCGGTGGTTCCTTTAGTTAGTTCCTTTATAGAAAACAAATTCTATAAAACATCAACCCCTAAATTAATTCATGTTAATTCTCAAAAATAACTTTTGTAGATGTCTGACAGAAATAAAGTCAGTCTGGTTAGTAATAAGTAACGCTGTTTGTGGAGTGGTTTAATCCTCCTCTGCTGAGATCTTGAGAGATTTATCATCTTTTATCTCCAGTTGATTTCATCT
Organism: Leuciscus leuciscus; assembly: GCF_965113295.1. Taxonomy (NCBI): domain Eukaryota; kingdom Metazoa; phylum Chordata; class Actinopteri; order Cypriniformes; family Leuciscidae; genus Leuciscus; species Leuciscus leuciscus. The sequence continues at coordinate 39,277,667 of NC_138725.1, read as the reverse complement.
AAGGCTCTGGCTGGAAGTCAGTTGTAGTTATTTTGTTTTTCTTTCCTTCTGTGATTCTGATTGTTAACAGCACACAGCAAAAACTCCAGTGTTAAATGAACTCTCCTGGGAGTGTATATGGCTCCAGACTCAAGAGTGTTAAAGTGTTAAAATATGAGTGTTAAATTAACACTCAAGAGTGTTAAAGTTAATGAGCTAATTAAGTGATTCATTGAGTGATGATTGATCATTATTGAAGATACCTGATGTTAACAAGCAGAATCACCAAAGGAGAAAAACAAATTTTTTAAGCCACCGTTATGGTGATCAGTGTTTGCTTTAGTTGGGCTCTTGACCCTTTAATCATTAACTTTAGATTTTGTTTGGCTGTTGTGTCTGAGTTATAACTGCCAGATGAACAAAGAGAAAAGGTGATCAGGTTATGTTTTGACATAATCATAAATTGACCTGAATCACAAATCTCATTTCTAGAGTTATGACTACCTGGTTGATTACAGCAGCACTGTGATTCTATATCAAACAATTTTCAGCATTTTCAATATAATCCAAAATATTCCTCAAAAGTTATTCTGATCAAAAGACTTTGAAAATTAATTTATTGAGACACACTGACATCAATAATCAGCCTGTGAATCTCAACAATGGTGACAATAATAAAGCATGTTGCAATGCAATCTGGATGCCACCAATCAAAATGTATGGCTCCCATCATGCATTGCGGTATGAATAAATTATGATCTGAAGTGTCTTAGTAATTTCCTTTTCCTAATTGAATATTCTGTTTGTCACCATTGTTGAGATTCATACACTGATTCTTGATGTCTGTGTGTGCCTAAAAGAAAGATTTTTATCTTCATCAGAACAACTTTTAAAACATCCGTTGGATTATATAGAAAATTCTGGATTTTGTGCTGTAGAATCACAGTGATGCTGTAATTAACAATATACATTTAAGCCAGAGATTAGACTCTAAATGAGTTTAGCAATTCAGGTCAAATGATGATGATGTCAAAACATAACCAATACCACCTGATCAACTTTTCTCTTTGTTCATCTAGTAGTTATAATTCAGATACAACAACCAAAGAAAAACGTACTCGGTTACTAACGTAACCTCGGTTCTCTCTAGAGAGGAAACGAGTACTGCGTAAATCTTACGCTAGGGGAAAATCTCTTTTCCGCGAGATACTGAAGCCAAAAATTATCCTTAATTTTGAAATAATGTAAAACGCGTTGCGGCAGCATGCAGACACAGGCAAGACGGCTTGTGCGCCTATTGGCTGCCCTGCGGCAACTGCAGCAGCCTATCGATAAGGCCCACTCGTGACGTCAGCTCCAATGGGGGCGCTTCGCGCCCAATACGTCACGTCCCGCCAGAATGGGCGTGGTCTAGGGCTATAAACATAGCTTCGAGAGGCTAGCTCACTGGTTTTTCATCGCCGAAGCGAACCAGAGCGTGTGCAGGCACGGCAAGATACGCAGTACTCGTTTCCTCTCTAGAGAGAACCGAGGTTACGTTAGTAACCGAGTACGTTCTCTTACGAGAGGTACTCTCGTACTGCGTAAATCTTACGCTAGGGGAAACAGTGTAAAACGCCGTGCATGCTAAGATCCAGCACCAAAGTCCCAAGGGCAAGTGCCCGGGCTCATATAGTACATGATCATAAGGGACTCACAGAGAGCCCAGGAAAGAGTGGCTAGAATAGCATCATTCCTGTAATAATATAACATCTTATAAGGAGCAGTTATACTGATGATGTGTCGTACAGTCAGGGCGACCCCCGGCCTGGACTGACGAATATAGTGGGTCTTACACACTGCCCATAGAGCTGCGCGATCCAACAGCGAGCATTTGCTCAAGCAGTTTCAGTATTCTGGCCCGAACACATCAGGGCAGACAGTACCGATTTTAGACCGAAAGCAGCTTAGCCTGCAAGGCGGGAACCTCTAGGTTATAAAACCTTATAAATGTAGACGGGGAGGCCCAGCCTGCCGCCATACAGATATCTTGCAAGGCAATCCCACTAGACCAAGCCCACGACGAGGCCACGCCTCTCGTGGAGTGTGCTCTGACTCCAAATGGGCACTGTAAGCCCTTAGAGGTATAAGCCAGCGCTATAGCATCAACTATCCAACTGGATAGGCTCTGTTTCGACACGGCAAGTCCCTTAGAACGTCCGTAGAGTGAAAACAAAGAGCTGCTCTGTCTGTCTGAAAACAGACGTGCGAGACACATAAGCTCTTAATGCTCTGACTGGGCAAAGGAAGCTTGCGTCTCCTTCCTCGTCAGAGACCGGTAGGGCTGACAGGGAATGACCTGCGCCCTAAACGGTGTGTTGAACATAACCGTGCTTAGGTTTGAGTATAACTCTTGAGTCATTAGGCCCAAACTCCATACACGTCGCGCTTACTGAGAGCGCGTGTAAGTCCCCTGTGCGCTTCACTGAAGCGAGAGCCAGAAGAAACACTGTCTTGAAAGACAGGTGTTTAAGATCAATCGTCTGTAAAGGCTCGAATGGGTCACCTTTCATGGCTTCCAGCACTGTAGAAAGGTTCCATACAGGGACTGAGGGAGGTCTGGGAGGATTCAGTCTCTTAGCTCCTCTAAGGAAGACGATGACTAAATCGTTCCTTTCCTCCTGACTGACCCAGCGTTGTTTTTGAGAACGCTGCTATGGCCGCCACATACACTTTGAGCGTGGAAGGGGTCCTGCCCTTGTCCAACAGCTCTTGTAGGAAGGAGAGAACCTCCGTCACCCCACAGTCTAGGGGCGACACGCCACGAGCTGTGCACCAGCTGGAGAACACTGACCATTTCGAGGAATAGAGACGTCGCATAGACGGAGCTCTAGCCTGCGTGATCGTGTTTAACACTCCGCTTGGGGAGGTCAGCGGGTACCCGTTGATGGCCCAAACATGAAGGGACCACAGCTCTGGGCGCGGATGCCAAAACGAGCCCTTGGCCTGAGAGAGGAGGTCCCTCCTCACTGGCACTGGCCATGGGGCAGTGCTTGCTAGCTGCATCAGAACTGGGAACCAGGGTTGGTTTTTCCAGAACGGCGCTACGAGTAGCACTGAGCATCCTTCTCTGATCCGTTCTATCACCTGAGGCAGGAGAGAGACGGGAGGAAAGGCATAGAGCGGGTGGCGGGGCCATACGTGAGCCAGCGCGTCCCTGCTCTTGGAGAAAAATTCCAGACAGTGAGCGTTTTCTTGAGATGCGAACAGGTCTACTTCCGCTCTGCCGAATTTCTTCCACAGCAGCTGGACTGTCTGTGGGTGTAGAGGCCATTCGCCTGTCGGAACATTGTTCCTGGACAGTCTGTTCGGTCCTACGTTCAGGAGCCCTGGCACATGCGCTGCTCTCGGCGAGAGCAGGTTGCGCTGAGCCCACACCAGGAGGCGTTCTGTCAGCCTGTGCAGGTTTCGGGACCTGAGGCCACCCTGGCGATTTATGTAGGACACCACTGACATGTTGTCCGAGCGGACCAGGACGTGGTGTCCTCGTATTTAGGGACAAAAACGCGTCAGTGCGTTGTCTACTGCCAACATTTCGAGGCAGTTTATGTGTAGAAGCTTCTCCCGTTCTGACCATTGGCCGAAGAACGGTCTGCCCTTGAGCAGTGCTCCCCATCCCAAGGTGGAGGCGTCCGTAGACACTACCTTCACACTCGAGGAAGTCCCCAGGCTAACACCTGATTGGTACAAGTCGTTTGCTTTCCAAGGTTTCAGAGCTGCGATGCATTTCTGATTGACCTTGAGACGAAGCAGACCGGAAGCCCACGCTCGGCGCGGTACTCGCGCTTTCAGCCAGAACTGTAGCGGGCGCATGCGAACCAAGCCCAGCTGAAGTACTGATGATGCTGAGGCCATGAGACCTAGCATCCTCTGAAATTTCTTGAGCGGGATAGATGCGCCGCAGCGGAAAGAGCTCGCTGCGCGCTGAATGTCTAGTACGCGCTCTGGTGACAGTCGCGCTATCATAGACAGCGAGTCCAGTTCTGTGCCCAGAAAAGATATTATCTGTCTGGGAGACAGAGAACTCTTCGCCCAATTGACCCAGATTCTCGAGGTGATCGAGCAAAATGGTCCTGTGCTCTATGAGCACCGAGTGAGATTGAGCTAGAATCAGCCAATCGTCCAAGTAGTTCAATACTCGCATGCCCTGTAGTCTGAGGGGTGCGAGCGGCTAGAGACAAGCCGAACGGTAGGACTGAGCACTGATATGCCTGGCCCTCGAAGGCGAATCTCAAACGTCGCCTGTGACGTGACGCTATTTGTATTTGAAAATATGCGTCTTTCAGATCTATTGACACAAACCAATCTCCTCGGCGAATCTGCGTGAGGGTTTTTCTGGTCGTGAGCATTCTGAACTGTTGCTTCGCAAGCACTCTGTTCAGTTGCCTTAGATCTAGTATGGGTCTGAGACCCCCGTCTTTTTTCAGTACCAGGAAGTATCTGCTGTATAGCCCTCCTTCACTCTGAGCTTGAGATAAAGGCTCTATGGCCCCTTTGCTCAACAGTTTCAAAATTTCGGCTCGAAGTAGGTGGTGCTACTTCTGTTTTTACCGTAGCTTCGACGCGCGTCACATAGCGGCGAGGGCGTCGGCGAAACTGTAGCGAATAGCCTCTTTCTATAATGTCTAGCACCCACTTCAAAACCCCCGAGTAGCCTTGCCCATGCATCTGCACGAATGGCTAGGGGCTGAATGCGGAGCGCGCTCTGGTCGCTCAGCGACAGAGGGGCTTCGGTGTGCTGTAACATAAGCGTCGCGCTTCGAGGCAGGGGGCGCGCTGATAACAGCGGGCAGATTGCCCGCGCTCGACTCCTATGCGGTGGTCAACCGAGAGGGGAGGGCTGGGCGAGTCCCGTAGGACCTGTCATGTCTATGTGTGAATGTGGGCGCGGGATAGCGGGCACATTTACAACACTGAGAGCATTGTCCGCCTGAGCAGAGCGAATGCACGTTGGTTTTGTTTTTACAGAAACCTTGAGATATGCGGAACGTAGTGTTTGTGGGCACTGGGCAGTGGGCACATTTACCACGTTTAATGCGCAATCGACCTGGGTCGATTTCATGTGCGCGAGCCCTGTGTGACGGGCTGTGTTTGTGTGTAGGAATGAGCACTGGGCAGTGGGCATTTCGTCTACATTCGTAACACCATCGGCCGTGGCCGGGACACCAGAAAATACACTCTTATGGGATTTATCTGGGTAGCCGTAAAAGCGGCGTTTGTGTGCAGGCAAGCGGGCTGCTTCGCCGACTTGTTTACTGCAGAATACACTGGAACAGTCGCATTTACTGGAAGTGAACGAGCGAGAAGTTGCCATAGAAACAGAGAGCGTCAACATGCTGGCGTTTGTTTGCAGGCGTGCGTGTATTACAGCAGGCTTGTTCACTGCAATATTGACATTTCCAGTCGTCTGAACTTCAGAGGCGGAAACCATAGAAACAGAGTTTGGGTGCAGGCGAGCGGGTTGTACCACGCGCTCGTTGGCTGCAAAATACACATCTGCAGTCGCCTTTTCAGGGAACTGCCAGAGCGAGAATTGACGGCAAAAATGTCTTTTGCCGGTAGACCCGGGATTCGATCGCGGGTCTCTCGCGCGAAAATCTGATGATCTACCACTGGACCACAGAGGAAGACACATAGACATTCAGTAGCGCGAGTATTATCAAAGAGCGTCAACATGCTGGCGTTTGTTTGCAGGCGTGCGTGCAAAACAACAGGCTCGCTCACTGCAATATAGACATTTCCAGTCACCTGAACTTAAGAGGGGAATGAGAAATGTGTCAGGAGTGGAGGTCGGCCCGGCCGCAGCGGGGCTAAAAACACCCTTTTCTCCTTTCACCAGTGACGCACGGGAACCATAGAAACGGTGTTTGGGTGCAGGCGAGCGGGTTGTACAGCGCGCTCGTTGGCTGCAAAATGCACATCTGCAGTCGCCTTTCAGGGAACTGACAGAGCGAAGCATTGGCGGCATAATATATCTGCCGTTAGACCGGGATTCGAACCCCGGTCTCTCGTGCGAAAAACCTAAGATTCCACCACTGAGCCACAGGGGGGAACACAAAGGTGTGTAGATGCATGAGCATATAAGAGAGCGTCAACATGTTTTCTTCGGCGTTTGCTTGCAAGCGTGCGTGTTACAACAGGCTCGTTTGCTGCAATATTGATATTTCCAGTCGCCTAATCAGGGAACTGAGTTCTCTTTTCGCCGGTGAGTGACGCGTGAATGGGGCGCAAGGGCAGGGTAGCTTTCTTGTAACGTAAAGAAAAACTAACCCCGATCGTCCGCTTCCAGCCTCCCTTGTGAACGGCGCAGTTTGCGCGGCTCGAACAGAGGGAGAGAGAAAGCTAGCCCCGTGACCGTCCGCTCCTGACATCCCCTGTGAACGGCGCGGTTTGCGCGGCTCGAACAGAGGGAGAGCAGGTATCATCCCCCAAGCAGGCAAGGCAAGCGGGCGCACCGGCGAGCTTTGCGGGTTGGGGGGGGCGGAGGAGCAGTCTCGGAGAAGGATGCCAGGTGAGTCCTCAGAGTCACCATAGGCAGTAACTGGCTCGCAGTGAGGGCGGTCGCCGTCAGCGAGCGCGAGAGCTGCGTGATCCTCAGGAAAGGGGCGTCTTGAAAAAGACGCCCGGCTCTTTTAGTGCAATGAGAGTGTGTGTCGCGGCGGCGAGCACACACACATACACAAAACACAGTAGCAGAGAAAGGATATAACGCCGGATAGCGCAGCAGGAAGGCGACTGAAGGCGGCGCGGCCAGCGGCTTCAGAGTGTCGACTCGTCCCGCTGAAAGGCTTCTTCAAACGGCGCGGCTTCTCTCCGGATCCAGCGATGCGAGAGCTTCGCTGAAGAGATGAAAAACCAGTGAGCTAGCCTCTCGAAGCTATGTTTATAGCCAGAGCCGCCTTAACCTAATGTTAGGCCCCGGGGCTGAGAGGTTTTGTAGGCCCCCCATCCCCTCAATTTAAAGAGTCTCATTTAAAAAAAAGTGTAATAGCCTATCTATAGGTAATCTACATCACAAAATGCATTAGTTTCTTTCGAGACCTACAACAGTGTTTTTTTTAAATATTGTTTTTCATTTTAATATTGTTATTAACATATCACTGAGCACATAAACACAAGACACTTTATTTAACAACCACACACAGCAACTAAATTTCAACTTTATGCAAATGAGAAGCGATTTTCGCGAGCGACGACCAATAGGAAAGAAGCCTTTCAGTGGAGCTCAGCTCCCGTCACCGTCTCGAGTGAAATTGCATGTGAATCGGCAAGACCGAAGAGTTCAAGGGCGATTTCACTGTTTTATATGATTTGACTGTAACTAACCACAAACATGGATATAATAAAATGATGCATGGAAAAGAAACTGTCGACAGTCTCAGTGAGTTTAATTCATACATTTATAGTTCGAGTGTTGTAGTTTTATGATGCAAGTTTAGCACTGCTGCAGTTCATTTTACTGTGCATTATGTTGACTATTAGGGACAAGAAAATGTATTAGCCTATTTGTCAAATTCGGATGACGTTTTAGTAATTGATGACAGTATGAGTGAGTTTAATTTGTAGATTGATCGATCGTTAATCTAGTAAATGATTTAATCCCTGAACACTGCTGTGTGGTAGATATAAAAACACTCTCCCAACAGCATACTGTTTCTTTTGAGCCTAATTCCTAGTCAAATTAAAATGATATAGTTGTATAATATCACTTGTGGTGGTGTTTTGTATAGATGTGGCCAGACGAGCAGTCTCGCCTCATTCGCGCCGCGGGACCTCTAGACGCGCGTAAACGCGTCTTTACAACACTGAAATCACTCGCGCCAGACGCTCTATTCGCGTTTGGTGTGAACGCACCATAACAATAACATTAGAGCGACAGCACTACCAACGCCCACAAGCGACTAGCGACATACAGCGACAAAATCTGACAAGTTAAAACAATATGACCTTTTCAGCTCATCATGAACCTGAACATGGGAGGCCCCTGAACTTGGGAGGCCCCTGGGCTTCAGCCCAGGTAAGCCCGTGCATTAAGGCGGCCTTGTTAATAGCCCTAGACCACGCCCATTCTGGCGGGACGTGACGTATTGGGCGCGAAGCGCCCCCATTGGAGCTGACGTCACGAGTGGGCCTTATCGATAGGCTGCTGCAGTTGCCGCAGGGCAGCCAATAGGCGCACAAGCCGTCTTGCCTGTGTCTGCATGCTGCCGCAACGCGTTTTACATTATTTCAAAATTAGGGATAATTTTTGGCTTCAGTATCTCGCGGAAAAGAGATTTTCCCCTAGCGTAAGATTTACGCAGTACGAGAGTACCTCTCGTAAGAGAACTAAAGTTAAACATGTAAGGGTCACAAGCCCAACTAAAGCAAACACTGATCTCCATAATGGTGACTTAAAATTTAGCTTTTTCTCCTTCAGTGATTCTGCTTGTTAACATCAGGTATCTTCAATAATGCTCAATCATCACTCAATGAATCACTTAATTATCTAATTAACTTTAACACTCTTGAGTGTTAATTTAACACTCGTATTTTAACACTTTAACACTCTTGAGTCCGGAGCCATATAAACTCCCAGGAGAGTTCATTTAACACTGGAGTTTTTGCTGTGCAGGTGTTCATCACTAATGTTCAATCATCACTTAATTAATTCCTTAATTATCTCCTTAACTTTAACTCTGATTCAGATTTACTTTAACACTCTTTAGAGTGGGACCAAATGTTCTCTGAACAGAACTAATTTAACCCTGGGAATTTTGCTGTGTGCCAATAGATATATAGACAGACAGATTCTGTGTTCATTCAATGGTCACTGTTCCCACTAGGCTAATAGTTATGGGTAATGTGTGGCCAGTGAGGGCATGTTATGGATGTGTTGTCCTGTGTGTTGCATGGATGGATGCCAGTGGATAGATATGGATGGATAGATAAAAAGATTCAATAGCCATTTATGGCTTTTCTTATTCTTTTTTCTCTTGCAGCTGTCAAAACAATATGGTTCAGTTTACACAGTGCACTTGGGCCCCAAAAAAGTGGTAATATTGTCAGGATACAAGGCCATCAAACACGCACTAGTGAACCTTTCCGAGGAGTTTGGAGACCGAGATATTACACCCATATTCCATGATTTCAACCAGGGATATGGTAAGGCTTCACATCTTCAGATGATCATTTATAAACACTTTTATTTTATTTTATAATAATGTCAAATTAATTCAGAACTTAGACTTGTCTTGTAAATAAAGTTGCAAATAAAAATAAATAATCTCTTTGTATTCAAGATAGAAATGTGAGGTCCACTTTAGAGTAATGGGTAAATGATTCCTCTGTAGGGATCGTGTTTTCCAATGGTGAAAACTGGAGAGAAATGAGACGCTTTGCTCTCACAAACCTGCGAGATTTTGGAATGGGAAAGAAAAGAAGTGAAGAGATTATCATTGAAGAAACACAACATTTAAAAGTGGAATTTGAGAAGTTTGAAGGTAAGTTTGTTAACCACAATTAAAAAAATCATGATGGATGAAACTGAGTTGAGTATTAAAATCTTGTTCGCCCATGTGCAGGAAAACCATTTGATACAACTCTGCCAATGGCCATGGCTGTTTCAAACGTTGTCTCTGCCATTATCTACAGCACCAGATTTGAGTACAGCAACACTAAGTTACATGACATGGTCAAACGAGCTTACGAAAACATGAAGATGACTGGATCAGCTTCAGTTCAGGTACCCAGACATTCCTGTACAATCCACCAATAATTCATACACGGATTGTTATTTTTCATTATTCAAGAAGTACAATTAAGATTTATTGTTCATAATACATGATTTTGGAGTATATGTCAAGGTGTATGTACAGTGTACAATGGTACATTCTGATTCTTTGCAATTCTGCTTGTTTGTGTAAAAGCCCTGAAAAGGGGAGTAAGTTAGTTGAATGAAAGATGCACAGACACAAACTTTCCTCAGATCATGTGTGTAATGACTGAATATAAAAACCCATATGCAACGTCAGTACAGTTTATACAAAATAATATTCCATGCGTTATACATACGATTCTAACCATTATCTCTAGTCTACAGAGTAAATATGGCAATACACAAGAGATACAAAACACAATTATGCTGATAACATACATAACACTTTACACCTCTAATAATACGCAGTATATTTTAGAACCGTATACAGAACAAAGCTACGACAAGTACAGTGTCACTGCATAGCTACTAAGGGCCGTTCTTTCATCCACGATGTCGCGGTTAACATTGCTAAAGGCTCATTTTGCTAGCTTACTCGTCGTCATGTAATTAACGTCCTAACTTCACAATGTTCGACTAACTGTGCTAAAAACACTCTCTTCGACACATGAACCCATTCACATAATACCCTGGTAAACAATAACACGTATTATAAAAGATTCATAACTGAAAAGGGGAGTAGTTGAATGAAAGATGCACAGACACAAACTTTCCTCAGATCATGTGTGTAATGACTGAAGGGAGGAAGCGAGGTGCACCGTAACATAGCTCAAACGTTCCCCCTGCTGGAGCCCTCTAGTAACTACAACACTCTTGTTCACACTTACTGCTGCTGTTGTTAGAATGACATTTTGCACACGAAAAATAAGAAATAAGAAAAGTACTGTACTGTAACTGCTGCAACTAACAGTTACAACTTTAACCATAATATATAATTATCATTAAACTATGAGAATGGCAAAATTACCTTAATATGAACCCATTAACTGTTACTCTACTGCTTATTCAAATGCTTGCTATGACTTACTGGTAAAACACATTATTTCCATCTGTCACACATGTAGCTCTACAACATGTTTCCTTGGCTTCGTCCTTTTGTGGCGAATCAACAACGTATTGTGAATAATGTCAGAGAAACATTCAAGCAAAGTGAGGAACTATTAAATGGTCTGAAAAAGACTCTGAACCCTCAGGAGCCCAGAGGAATCGCTGATTCTTTCCTGATACGACAGCAGAAGGACAAGGTACTGTCTATACTTTAAATCAAATAGATTTGTTAATACCATTTTTGACTTTCATTGTCATGACTTCTGCAGGAATCTGGCAAAACAGACTCTTTGTACCATTCAATGAATTTACAATGTACAATCAACAACCTGTTTGGTGCTGGTACTGACACTACGGCCACAACGCTACGCTGGAGTCTTCTGCTCATGGCCAAATACCCTGAAATACAAGGTGACTGCAAATGCCCATCTTAATGCATACATTTGAACACTGGAAAAAAATATTATTGAAACAATTCTCACTTCTTTCTTTTATTTACTACTTCAAAGGAAAAAAAAAATCATTGTTTCGATCATAGTCAAGTCAAAACCAGGACTATGCATTATTTTATAACAATTTGAATTCTACATGTTTCCAAATCTAATTTTAAACCATGCACAGTGTCAAACAGAGTCAAGTATTCAGTAATGCTGCTATACTTTCATACTGCGGTCTTTCTTGTGAATTTAACTAAGCCAAGGTCCAAGACGAGATTGACCGAGAGATTGGTGGACGTCAGCCAGTGGCGGAAGATAGGAAGAACTTACCGTATACAGACGCTGTGATCCATGAAACGCAGAGATTTGCAAACATACTACCCCTTGGTTCCCCCCGTCAGACCACCTGTGATGTTCATCTGAATGGATTCCTCATCAAGAAGGTCTGGCTCCAATTAGAGCATGCTGTGTTCTTGATTATGTGTTTTCTCCATTTATCATTGATCATTTGTGTTGTTTTATGCAGGGTACCAGTGTGTTCGCACTACTGGTCTCTGTATTGAGGGATGAAAATGAGTGGGAAACTCCTGACAGCTTCAACCCAAGACACTTCCTAAATAAGCAGTCAAAAAGTTTGTCAAAAAGGACGCCTTCTTGCCCTTCTCTGCAGGTGGACTTCAAATTAGTTATAATTAATAATACAGACTAATTATATTGTGCCATCACAGGTGATTTCTGTAAATTCTTTGCTTATTGTTTTTATCAGGCCGCAGGGCTTGTCCTGGAGAGAGTTTGGCCAGGATGGAGCTCTTCCTGTTCTTCACCTCCCTCCTTCAGCATTTCCGCTTCACTCCTTCACCTGGAGTGTCTGAAGATGATTTGGATCTCACACCAGTCGTGGGCTTCACCCTGAACCCAGCTCCATACAAACTGTGTGCAGTGAAGCGGTCTTAAAGTTAATATGACCTTTTATTGGACATTTGTCTTCTTTTTTTTTTTTTTTTTTGTGATATATTTGCATTTATTAATTTAGGTTTCCATTGGAAATACTTTCAATGTTTATTCAATGCTTCCTTTTAGATATTAGTGCCTTTGCTCTTCTTATGTAAGAAGTATATTTAAGAATATGTTTAATATGTAAATGTTTTTATCACATTAAAATTAATCAAATGTTGTTATTAATGTTAAACCTGAGGAAAAAGTTAGCATTTAAATTGCACTGTGGAAATGGTGACTATGGTTTATTTAACCAACAGATACAGATTGCACTGTAAAAACCTGTAAAAAAATAATTTAAAAAAGCAAAATTCTGACAGTAAAATACTATTTTCCATTAAAACAGTAATATACCGTAGCATTCTGGGTAATATTTATTCACTATTCCCTGCATGAGCTTGGTTTAAGAACAGGTATTAGTGTTCTATATTACTTTCCTCATTCAGCAATTGCTATGTTAATGATATCAAAGCTTTGCTTTGTCAATTAATATGTTAGCGTTCATTGAATTAGCTAGTTAAAGCTATAGCCAAGTTTCCACTATTAAAAATAATTTAAATTGAGATTACATGATAATTTTTAATATGAATGAACTTTCTTAAATATTCTAAGTTAAGAGTAGTTCAAATGAATGTACAAAATAAAAATCAGCATGTTCTGCTTAATCAAACTTTGAATTCCTTAACTTAAAATAGTAACTTATTACCTAACATTTTTGGAGATTTGCCAAAAATTGTACAGTGTACATTAGTTTACTAAGATAGTCCATGCGACTGAGTGAAAACAAATGAGTGAATTCAGACACTGATGAACACCTGCTGTTAACAAGCAGAATCACTGAAGGACAGAAAAACAAGAACAGAAAAAAAAAAAAAAAAAAAAAAATCACTGTTGCCAGTAGTTTACCAAAAAATAAAAAATCTGTCAAATGTACTAAATGAAACAAGTTATTTTCACTCTGATACAAGTTACTTGATCAGACAAAAGTTCAGATATACCTGGTTGGTTTGATTTAGCCTTCTGTTCAGTGCACCACAGCTGGCTCTCCACCCTCAGAGGACAGCTATGCCTGATTATGCACTCCCACGGCTCACTCTGTAGCGACTTGTTGGCAACCTTGACTGACTTTGTGAAGTCCATCAGGATATCTCTGCATAAATCTGTGTGGGCAGCAGTGGCTCAGTGGTTCATGTAGGTTGGCTACAAACCGGCAGGTCGGAGGTTCAATCCCCGGTTCCACCTGACCAAGTATCAAGGTGTCCATGAGCAAGACACCAACCCCAGCTGCTCCCAAAGAGCTGGATGGTGCCTTGCATGGCTGACACCGCTGTCGATGAATGAATGGGTGAATGTGAGGCAATATGTAAAGCGCTTTGGTGGCCATGGGTCTATTGAAAGCGCTATATAAATGCAGTCCATTTATCAAATCTATCTTTTTCAGATAGTCATTTCATGAAACCCCAAAATGGTTCTTACTCTACAGCAATAAACATACTGGGACAATACTATGAGAGTTTGAGGGCAGTCCTCGTTCTCATTTTATTTCTTGCAGAGACAAAAGCTAAATACACCACTCTATGCCAGCTAAGCTGGAAGTTCCATGGGCCATATATACACAATTACATTTCAAAGCTTACTCTGTCTTTGTTCAATGTATGCGCTCGCTCTAATAATAATGGCCGAAATGTCAACTGTGTTACCCATCAACTGTAACACAGTTGAAAAGGATCAACACGTTCGACAATGTTGGCAATTCAGTTTCAATTTATGCTCACACTACATTATATGGAAATTACATAAGAATTGCCTAAAACCATGATTTGCATTACAACGGAGAAACTTAACTTATCTAATCACAGCCACATTTTCTAGGAAATCAGTATCCACATTTATGAAAAGGTTCCTCCAGTGCGAATCCCCATAGTGAGATGAATACTCTGTGGCCCCTCTGAGAAAAGGCAACTGTTTTTTATATTCATGAACACAAATGTGTAGCCTATGTCAGGCCATACATTCACAAGGAACTATGCATGGACACTTGTTGTGGTGTTTCTACCCCTCAAAGTCCTCATGCCTCTCTATAAATGTTTTCTGTTAGCCCACTCTCTGCAAATGTCCAGCTATCAGTGTACTATTAATATTATACCAGGGTAATGAAAATGTAAAGTTCAGCAAACTGCTTTTCTCCTACAGCGGAACAGAAAATGTGCAGAGTACATGAGGTTCACACTACGTCAACTATTAACTTGCACACACGTGCAAGAAAGGGTCCCTATATGTGTTAATTTATTCACAGGGAAATAACATACTGTTGTTTTATGATCATGAGATCATTGTATTACATTTAATAATTACATTACATTCACTGATTGTTAAAAATGTTGACAGGCATTATTCATTAGCGGGGTTATGTTTTTTTTCTATTTTTATTTTTATTTTTTCTATTCTTAGTTCATAGTTTGTTCCTGTTTTGTTTAGTTGTGTAGTTTCAGTTTCTCTGACTATAGTTTTAGTTTTATAGTTTCAATTCATATATTGAAATTTGTATTTCATTATAGTTTATATCTTAATGTTAATATTTTCAAGCTGCCAAATGTGTTGTTTACTAGGGCTGGGCATTGACACAAATGACACGATTCGATTCGATTTCGATTCACAAACTTGCGGTTCAATTCGATTTCAATTCAAAATCAAATAATTGGGGCCTATCAGGTACAGTACATGGCAAATTTCCTTAAGGAAAATATATCTCTCAACTAATGCTTTAAAATATACATGGAACCCTAAATTTGTACATCACTATAATATTAAAGGTTAGAATTAACTGATTTGAAGGCTACTTGCATTTAAATTACTCATAAGGAACTTTTATAAAAATGTTATATTAATTTTGCTGTGAGCAGAAATGATCAGGGTTCAATAATTTTAAGGTATTTAAGCCATTGTGTAAAAAAGTATGATGTTTTATTTAGCATGCATGTAACCACTTAAATCATAGAAGGAACAAGCACATTTACAGCCAATACAGGCAATTTATCATAGGAAATATATGGATTTTAAAGCTTTTTAACAGTTATAGCGCCACCTATGGTCCGATCTCCATAAAATTTTGCATGCTTGTTTAGAATCGGTTATAGACATTTTCATGTTTATTTCCTGTTATATGCCGCATTTTTTCATGTGACCAAAGATTGAGCCCATTCTAGCTGCTATTCAATTGTATATGGTAGAAAATTTGACTATTAGTACTTTTTTATTCTACTTTTTGATATTACTATGATTGTATACCAAAATAATTATTAGGTCTAGCAAAGAAGGATTTTATCTTACAAAGCTATAAAATCCAGTGGCAAAATCAAAGCTTAAAAAAAAAAAAAGAGCCCAAGAAAGGATGACAGTGTCCGTCGGCCACCACAGAAGACCAATTTTGACCCAGGAAAAACCCTGTAATGCTGACAGATTTCTTTTGTGAGCCATCACTTAAAGTCACAAATAATCCTGGAGTTGGTGATGTGGTTAATGTGGATCCACCAGCTGAAAAGAAATCGTACAGTATCAATACATTTTAAGCGCGAGAGCTTGGTTAAACACGGAGAGAGTGACAAGCACAAAAAATGCCGGGACAAGTGTGTGGCAAACAAATCAGGTTGATCAGGTTCGATTATTAAGGCTTTTAATTGCCAGGATGCTGCCTGTCGTTCCGCTCTACTGGCAGAGCTAAACGTCAAATTTGGTGGGTGCTCCAAAATTTTTGCTACCAGTTCCAGTGCTACCAAGTAAAAAAGTTAATTTCGAGCTCTGAATGTATGTCAAAAATGTGGAAATGTGATGGTAATTTAAATGCTTTTGTGTACTTTTCGTGTTAAGATCGGACTATTTACCTGCAGGGAGTCGAACACAAGCACGTGAGGTGTAGACTTGAATAATGAATATAATGACAAGCGACAGCAGATTCCAGCAGGGTCCATTTTAAATTGACTGTTAGTTAATACTAACTTTATCCAGTGCTATTTTTGTTTTGTGTTTTAAAGTTTCCTGTAGCCTAATTGTTTTACGGAGCAGTTGCCGAGGGTCACATTACGCAATGCAAGCTGCTGGAATGGGCATACTTGACATAGCAGAAAAAGTGCCTGTAACATTTCCTTAGAAATGGATAAAGACTGTTATGGTATGATGAGTCTAAATAGAAAAAATATCCTCTAATTTTAATTAATTGGCTCTAACCTTCTGTTTATTGGCTATTAATCCCCCGGTTTCACAGACAGGGCTTAAACTAATCCCAGACTAAAATGTATACGTGAGCTGTTTTAACTGAAAGCAACTTGCACTGACATATCTTAAAAATATGTCAGTGCCATAGTTTTGTCTCAAGATGCACCCCAGTATTTATTCTAAGGCACAAAAAAAAAAAAAAAAAAACTATTTAAATTGAACTAACTAACTAACTAACTAACTAACTAACTAACTAACTAACTAACTAAGTAATGTTGATAGCACCTCTTACAGACAAGGAATGGTCACAAAGTGTCTTACAATAAAAAAAATTTAATAATAATAATAATATCAAAACAAATAAAATAACAGCTGTAGAAATACCATCAAACACCATAGAAATTTGGTGTTACGTCCGCGATATTAATGCGATATGGCTCAGCTTGTCAGTTAACTACGGCTCTTTGTAGTAAATGCCGCTCCATCTGAAAGCAGGTGATGGCGATTTACTACTAATCAAGGAACCGGCTTTACTGACGAGATGCGCATAACAATGTGATGCGATATATCGCCCTGTCGATCGACTGTCCTGCACAGTTTATCTCCAACCCTAATCAAACACACCTGAAGCAACCAATTAATGTCTTCAGGATAGCTTGGAAATTAAAGGCAGGTGTGTTTAATTAGGGTTGGAGATGAACTGTGCAGGACAGTCGATCGGCAGGAGCAGGGTTGGGCACCCCTGGTATAAAAAAAACCCCATACAAACAAAAATATTGTATTACAAACCAATTTATCATAAAAGTTATTATTGACATTTACCAGAGGTTCAGACGTTGATGTTTTATTGAAAATAATCAAGTTTAATGTCACTATTATGGAGATCAGTGTTTGCTTTAGTTGGGCTCCTGACCCTTGATTTTCTAAACTTAGATTTTCTCTGACTGCTTTAACTGTTTGTTTATAATACATATTCATTATGGCATGAAAATAAGAGAAAAAAAAATTATCACGTGTTGTTGGCTTAGATCAGGGGTGCCCAATCCTGCTCCTGCCGATAGACTGTCCTGCACAGTTCATCTCCAACCCTAATCAAACACACCTGCCTTTAATTTTCAAGTGATCCTGAAGACCTTAATTGGTTGCTTCAGGTGTGCTTGATTAGGGTTGGAGATTAACTGTGCAGGACAGTCTATCGGCAGGAGCAGGATTGGGCACCCCTGGCAGGCTACGTTCACACTGCAGGGCTTAATGCTCAATTCCGATTTTTTGAAAAAATTAAATTTTTTTGCAAGGCCGTTCACATTTCCAATTAAATGCGACCTTTTGTGATCTCCTGTGTGAACGTGAAATGACCCAGAAGTGACCCGCATGCGCAGAAGAGTACTCAGCGGTCAACGACGTCACTTGTTGTTTGCGGAAGTAGCTAAACTTTAACTGTGATTCTCTCACACACACACATACACACACACACACACACACACACACACACACACACACACGAGCGCGCGCAGCGACCGTTACACAAGAGCCAGACAGCAGCCGCTGACCTATCTAATATCAGATTCAGCACAAATAAGTTAACATAACGTATATATAATGGCCGTGGGCTTTTATTTTATTTTTTTAATTAACGGGCTCGTCGAGGTCGACCCGTTCGGCAGATTTACCTCAGCTCGACGAATATGCAGTCCGTTTTCAAACCGACGACTACTTCAACGCAGAATTATGACGTTTTTCGTGTATCAATGACGTGCGGGTCGGATACATGCGACCTGGCCGTTCAGACTGAAGTCGCATTTGAAAAGATCGGATATGTATCGGATTTGGGACCACATACCCAAGTGGCCTAGGTCGCATTTGAAAAGATCGGATCTGTGTCGTTCAGACTGTCATGAAAAGATCAGATACAGGTCGCATAGGGGCAAAAAAATCGGAATTGGGTCATTTCAGCCTGCAGTGTGAACGTAGCCTTATATGGTAACATAATCATCATGTACACTGTTAGACCTTACCGTTTTTTTTTACAGTAAAATACTGGCAACACTGTTGCCAGTAATTTACTGTTAATTGTGCAGTTCTTTACTGTAATCTACAGTATGTTACTGTAAAATGCACTAAAACTCGAGTTAACTAATTTCACTTGCAGAAACCTTAAATTGACCAACTGTCATTTACATGTATTAAACTAAAATGTATAATGCATTAATAACGTGAGCAAAGTATTACTGTGAACTTCTTTCATTTGAAACCACAACAAAACTTTTGTAAATAAAGAGATTTCCACTGGACCAGCAACTACACAGTCACCGCCTGTTAAATAAAGCAACATGCAGCATATCATCAATATTTGTAGATCTTCTCCTGGACTGAAGCACAGGCTCTACTCTTCTGCACAATGGTGACCCAAAAAACGAAATTTTACAGTAAACTACTGGCAACAGTGTTGCCAGTATAAACCTGTTTCATAACTTACAGTTTATTACTGTTAAAATACATTTTGTGGGTGTGTCTTTTTATCTTACACTGTTAACCCTTTCAACACCACAGGGAAATCCACACTACAAAGAGTAAAAAGTAACATTGAGACAGTGTTACAGTGAGATAATTAAGTGAATATAAGTGATTGTTGAGCATTAGTGATGAACACCTGCTGTTAATAAGCAGAATCATTGAAGAAAAGAGAAACACAAGAACAGAAAATAGAGAAACACAATAACTACGACTGACTTCCAGCCATTACACATTATTACACTTATTATTAACCAGTATGACTTTGTTTCTGTCATACAGAAATTGTTTTTGAAAATGTTTGTTTGAAGTTACCATTATAGAGATCAGTGCTTGCTTTAGTTGGGATGCTGATGCTAAAACATTTGTTTTTCTTTTGCTGCTTGAGCTGTGTTTTTGCAAGTCACATTTGTGCGCACACACAGTTTATGAATGATTGTGGTTGTAATGCTTATGATGACAAAATCATCATATTGCCTGTTCATTCACTAAGGAATTAATTCTTATTCATTCAGAGTTTTATCCTCGATCAAAAGTGTTACATTAGCACCACTGTGAAACTACAGCAATAAATTACTATGACTCATTTTTTTTAACACATCATGCATAAACCAAAAAAAAAAAAACAGAGCTACACTATATTTTAGAAACACAGAGATAGCACAATTTAGCACATTAATCTCAACAATGGTGGCAATATTTCTTTTTTTTTATTATTATTCATGCAGCAGTGCATGCTGGGAGTTTTACATTATCCTGGATCCCAGCATGCATTGCGACATGAAACTTTTCACCATTGTTGAGATTCATATGCTGATTGTGGATATCTGTGTGTCTGAACCAATTAAGAGTAAAATAAAATTGAATGAACTATATGATTGTTATTTTTCAGAAGACCTGATTATAGAAATATTGAATTCATTTTGTAGATACACAGATTTATGCTAAAAATGACATATAATATATACAGGAAAAATCTGAAAATCAGATAGTCCAAGATGATTGTGACATCATCACAAAAGAACAAAAACACCTGATCAACTATCTCTTGACTTTTTCTTGCCATATCAAATGTGTTTTATAAACTCACTGTTACAGCAGTCAGAGAGAGATCAATGGTAAGAAGTCAAGGGACAAGAGACCAACTAAAGCAAATACTGATCTCCATTATGGTGACAACAAATTTTATTATTAACTAAATCTCTGTTAATTCTCAACAATAACTTTTGTACATGTATGAAAGAAATAATCATAAACTGGTTTGTAAACTGGTTTCACACTCAGTGTTACTGGAAGTCAGTTGTAGTTCTTGTGTTTCTCTTTTTTCTGTTCTTGTTTCTCTGTCCTTCAGTGATTCTGCTTATCAGGTGTTCATCAGTTTCTCAATTCACTCACTACTTTTCATTCACTCTGTCAAGTGGACTATATTAGTGAACTAATGTAGGGAATAGTGAATGAGGGTTTAGGTTGTGATTGGGAAAACAGCCTCTGAGTGTCGATTTTGAGCACTGTTCATTTACAGTATATTCCTGTAGGCTATTTTTGTTTTCTAGGGTATATTACTGTTTTAATGGAAAAGGGTATGATACTGTCTGAATTACAGCTTTTTTTACAGCAAGGGTTAACAGTGTAGTGGTCTGATTCTGATCTCAAAAAGAGTCTTATCTTTCATTGTTATTTGCTTAATACTAACATATTTAAAATTTTTAAGTTTAATAACTTTGTGACACAACCGCATGCAAGCCAGCAGTGACAAAAAGATAAAGTGAATAATTTTAAGAATAAATTGTGTACAAAAAAAATTATATTTCTGAACTATATGGTTTAGAGCAACACAGACATCAATAATCAGCGTATGAATCTCAACAACGGTGACAATTAACACAATAATCATATAAAACTCTGAACATCACAAAACAAGCTACTAAAAAGTTGCAACAAAAACAACAGCAAAAATGAAAGCAGATAATAATAATAAAAGAAAATACTAAGGCAGTTCAGCATAATTTATTCACATTGCAATGCATGCTGGGAGATACTGATGAGTTTTGAATGATGACTCCCATCATGCACTGCACTGCACCGTTGTTGAGATTCATATGCTGATCAATAAATATTGATGTATGTGTGTGTTTGAAAGACACAGTAATTCAAACCTTCATCGTGCACAATATTCACACTGATGGATCACATACTGTAAAAACATAGGGCTACTGCAATCAATAATGTATAATTAATGAACCATAATCAAAAGGAATACTTTGTATGAGCTCAGTGAATCAGGCCTCTACATTATGATTATATCATCATCAGTAAATAGTCAATATCACCTAACTAATTTTCTCTCTGATTTTCTTGCCATAACCAACATGTTTTATAATCACAGAGTTACAGCTGACAGAGTTAAACTAATAGTAGAATACTAAGGGTCAAGAGCCCAAATAATGCAAACACCGATTACCATCATGGTGACTTCAAATGAAACAATAAATCATCAACATCTAAACCTCTGTTCATTCTCAAACAGAACTGTAGACGTCTGACAGAAATAAAGTCAATCTGGTTAATAAGTGAAGCTGGTAATGCTGTTTGTGGAGTTGTTTAATCCTCTGATGAGATCTTCACAGATTTAATGTTTTTTATCTTCAGTTGATCTAAGGCTGTTGCTGAAGTCAGTTGTAGTTCTTGTGTTTCTGCTCGTCGCTTCTCTTTTTCTGTTCTTGTTATTTCTCTAAATTGACATTCCTTGCGTGACACTTCACAATTGATTTTATTTCATTTAAATAATTATGTTTCTTCTTAGTTTTTGTTATCAGTTATGTACATTTGGGGTTTATATTACATCATATATTTTTTAATGAATGTTTATGGCATTATTTGGAGTCATGTGTGTGTCACCATTTGTGTGTATGACACTGTGCACCTTCTTTATATTAACATGTGCCTCAGTTTGTGGATTACTAATAGTGGTGAACTTTGATTCATCAGGTGGTTTTCTTTTTTACCGCCTGACTTATGAAGATTATCAGTATATTATAAAGGTTTAAAGCAGATTTTAATACTTTAGTGAAAATAATTGATAACGTTTATTGGTTAATGAAATGTAAGGGTTGTCCAGTGAAATCTAAAAGGTTACTACTGAATTTGTTATGGTAAAGTACTGGGAACCACAGTTGATGTTTTTTACCACACATTTAAGTCCTTCTGAGTTTTTTTTTTTTTTTTTTGCCGTAAATTTAAGTCCAAAATAAGGTTGCTGCCATATTTTTTTATGGTAAAATACTGGCAACCAAGGTGCCGGGTTTTTTTACCTTTTTTTTTTTTTTTTTTTTTTTTTTTTTTTTTTTTTTACAGTGTAAGATATAACATTTTAACTCAAACATTTTGAGGATGTTTTGGGAATGTGTTGAGATAACATATTATCAGAGGTGGGTAATCCAGGGGCCAAAGAGTAAAAGTCCTGCCATATGTTTATTCCACCCATGAACTCAGTCAGCTGATTTCACTAATTAGTTATCTCTCCTGTCTGAATTAGCAAATCCAGGTGATTGGAACAAAATACTGATGAGGACTTTTACTTTCTGAACCTGGACTTTACACCTCTGCATAGCAATGCCACATGTCAGCCAAGAGCAAAGAAATAAACCAGAACTGGACCTTATCGTAGCCAAAAAATCTGTGTATATTAAATATGGAGTAATTTCAGCCACAGCAAGGGCGTAGGTTTGGCCTCAGCTTTGGTGGGGACATCCCCCTCCCCCTCCCCCTCCCCCTGGAATGAGTTTTCTATATGTAATTAAATAATGAACAAATGAATAAAATACACACGTATCATAGTATGCATTCAACATAACAAATCCATTATTATTATCTATTATTATTATTATTATCCATGATTACAGTATTCAATTAATACTAAAATTGTATCTACTATTCTATATCAAATTCTATTGATATATTCTATTCTTAAATATTAAATTCTTAGGCTACACTCACTCACAAATACATTACATAAATAGAATGTAGAAACGAAAAATGTCTCAGATCCACTGTTTATGTTGACTGCAAGATTCTAAGTTAAGGTCAGCTAATTAACATTCAGTGACTTGCTAACGTAGCATTCTATCATGATAGCGTGACTTCTATGAGTCTATCAGTGCTGCACAGCCTAATCAATACTCTTAACCTTAGTTGAAAGATTGCTGCTGCTAGGTTTAACTGTAACAACATGGTAACACATACTATCACCAATCAATACTATTTTCCACAGTAGAATCTGCATTTGAAAGCCTGGTCAGTCACTACTACTGCTAGTTTATTTGTGTGGCTAGTTATTTTGCCTACTTACACTCTGCTTTATGAAAAAGCTTCGTATGTCCCCTTTCTTCTTCTTGGGTGGCATAGCTGATCTATCTACAAAGTACAAAAAGTGGCAAAAAACGGAATATTACAATGTTTTACTCTGGCCTTTGTATGTGGCAGAGAGACAGCCCTGGTAACTTACCGTCGGCGGCGTCGTCGTCGACGCGCGCGCGCACACACACACACACACACACACACACACACACACACACACACACACACACACACACACACACACACACACACACACACACACACACACACACACACACACACACACACACACACACACACACACACACACACACACACACACACACCACCCGCTCGCTGCCAGTGCAAGCACAAAAGCCTGTCAGATACACCGCCGCCAATCAAATTACGGCGTTTCTTGTACTGTCGTTGTTTTGGCCGTTGGAATCGATCCAAATAGCAGCGCAAAGATCCAAATAGCAGTTCAAAGGAGCTTGCTAAATATTGGTGGGGACAAATTTGTCATCTCAAAATATTGATTGGGACTAGTACCTAGCGTCCCCCCCTAAACCTACGCCCATGAGCCACAGCCTTAGATGAAATCAACTGAAGAGAAAAGAAGAAATTAAATCTGTGAAGATCTCAGCAGAGGAGGATTAAACAACTCCACAAACAGCATTACCAGCTTCACTTATTACTAACCAGACTGACTTTATTTCTGTCAGACGTCTACAAAAGTTTTATTGAGAATTAACAGAGGTTTAACTCTGTGTTTAATTTGAAGTCACCATAACAGTGATTAGTGTTTGCATTAGTTGGGCTCTTAACTCTTATTATATATTTTGTCATTTTTAGCCATTGTGACAGTGTGTTTGTCAAACACATTTGCAGCAGCAAAGAAAGCTAAAGTGAAATGAGATCAGGTGATGATGGTTACCTGTTGATGGTTTTATAATCATCATGAAATAGACTGACTGATGTATTTAAATCTAACAATTATGTTGTCACAATCATATTTTTTTTTCACAACACAATCTCTGTGTTACTGCAGTATGAGATCCATCAATATTATAATAATCAGTTAGAAGACTTTAACAAACGTGAGCATGCAAATGTCAGTTCAATGTGACACACACACAGATATCAACAATCAGCGTATGAATCTCAACAATGGTGACAATCAAAAGTACTTTGCTGCAATGCATGCTGGGTACAAGCATAGTACAAAACTCCCAGCATGCATTGCAACATGAATAAATTATGCAGCTGAATTGTCCTATAATTTTGTTTGATTCTAAATATTTGCTTTCATTTTTTGCTGTTGTTTTTGTTGTGAATTGGTAGCTTTTCAGTGATGTTCTGAATTAATCTGTTTATCTAAATATTTGTGATTGTCACCATTGTTGAGATTCATACACTGATTGTTGATATCTGTGTGTGTCAGCGTAGGCTATTTGTATAATTTAATCTTTGTTAAAATATTTAAACCGATTATATTGCTGGTTCTCATGCTGCAGTGACATAAGGTTTCTGATGTGAATAAACATAATTGTTTATGTTTCATGATGATTAAAGAACCATCAACAGGTAACATCATCACCTGATCTCATTCCACTTTAGCTTTCTTTGCTGCTGTAAATGTGTTTGACAAACACACTGTCACAGCAGCCAAAACAGACAATAGATATAATAACGGTTTAGAGCCCAACTAATGGAAACACTAATCACTGTTATGGTGACTTCAAATAAAACAGAGTTAAACCTCTGTTAATTCTCAATAAAACCTTTTGTAGACGTCTGACAGAAATAAAGTCAGTCTGGTTAGTAATAAGTGAAGCTGGTAATGCTGTTTGTGGAGCTGTTTAATCCTCCTCTGCTGAGATCTTCACAGATTTAATGTCTTCTTTTCTCTTCAGTCGATTTCATAAAGTGCTTTCACATCTGTACTTCGGTTCATTTGGTCCAGACCAAGGGCGAAAAATTATACTTTGTAGCATTTTTAAGGCGTTTTGGTTCCTTTTCAAACCACACTGATCGCTCTGGTCCGAATCAGTTTATGAGTTGATAAAACGAACCAAAATGCAGTCACGTGACAACATCCACATCACTCGGAACGCATTTCCATAACTGCACTTCGTTTGGTCAGAGTTAACGTGCGGGAAAATTTCAACAGAACTCCCGGAAGTAAACAAAGAGGTGGAAAATCCGGCAGACAACACGCCGCTGTTTACTACGGAGAGACGACTGCGTGTGCTGATTGTATCCTTGGTCATAATTTTTCATATAGTTTGTCTACACCACTTTAGACAAACAATAATATTTGAGAATGAACCGAGGATGCAGCTCGAAAATAATGTTAATAATAATTTCAATCAGGCTCCGCATCTCCTCACAATTCCAAGTTTGTCCGCGAGCTGCAAACTGTCAACAAACATTTCCCCTCATCCTATAATGCACAACGCAGCTGACTACGGCAACTGGCTTAGTCCAAAAATGCACAGTTCTTTGGCAGTTGGTTCTGTTCGAGTAGGGCTGGGCGATATATCGCACGATATTGTTATGCGCATCTCGTCAGTAAAGCCGGTTCCTTGATTAGTAGTAAATCACCATCACCTGAAGGAGAAAATCACAAATTGTAAGTTACCATTATTGTGATGGGTGTTTGCTTTAGTTGGGCTCTTGACCCTTTTATGTGTTCTCTAGATTTTGTTTGGCTCTTGTATCTGAGTTATAACTGCCAGATGAACAAAGAATAAAGTGATCTGATGGAGTTGGTTATATTATGACAATCATCATTTGAGCTTGATTACTGAACTCCTTATTTCTGACTTAAATTTATGTTGTTGACCACAGAATAACAGTGATTCTGCATAAATATCCAGAATTTTAGATGTAATATAAAGGATTTCTTAAAAGTTTAAAAAAAAAAAATATTTCTGTTAGGCACACACAGACATCAAAATTCGGTCTATGCATCTCAACAATGGTGACGAGCAGAATATTCAATTACGAAAAGTAAATTACATAGGCAATTCAGATCATAATTTATTCATACCGCAATGCATGATGGGAGCCATTAATGAGTTGTGATTGGTGGCAGACACTGCAACATGCTTTATTATTGTCACCATTGTTGAGATTCACAGACTGATTATTGA
This sequence comes from Leuciscus leuciscus, assembly GCF_965113295.1. Taxonomy (NCBI): domain Eukaryota; kingdom Metazoa; phylum Chordata; class Actinopteri; order Cypriniformes; family Leuciscidae; genus Leuciscus; species Leuciscus leuciscus. The sequence goes on along the minus strand of NC_138725.1, from coordinate 39,251,196 downwards.
TGTCTGTGTTTCTAAAAAATTATTTTAAAGTATTTTGATCAGAACAATGTTTATTAAATATAATGGGTTATAAGAAATATGCTGTAGAATCACAAAGCTGCTGCTAACAAGGTAAAGCAAACTATCTCAATAAATTTCAATTTTCAGATCACAGCATGATTATGTCAAAACATAACCAACACTATCAGATCACACTTTTCTTTGTTCATTTGACTGTTATAAATCAATAACAGCAGACAAACAAAATTTAAAGTGAATGTATAAGGAAAGGGTCCAACTAAAGCAAACACTGATCGCCAAAACGGTGGCTTACAATTTGAGATTTTCTCCTTCAGTGATTCTGTTTGTAACATCAGGTGTCTTCAATAATGATCAATCATCACTAAATTAATCACTTAATTATCTCATTAACTTTAACACTCTTGAGTGTTAACCCCCTGGGGTTTGGCTGTATCGCCGGCGATACCAGCTCGCTTTTTTTTTTATCAGTTCAAAAGAGATTCAGTTTGCTCTGTTGACTTTGATATTACAAACAAGTTTCATACATCAATCGATTCTGTTAAATGTGTATTATTTTTGTGTATACTCACAATAAAAACAAAGTGTTGTGCTTTTTGCCAAATAAAGAAAAATAAACACGAAGCGAGTTCTGCTTTCTCTCTGTCAGTGAAGTCCATTCTGAAACGCGTCTGAAAATGAACAATAACTCAGCGAATACTCAGTCAAACAGGCACACAGACACACAGGCATGAAGCTTGAATTATCTTCTTTTAAATGAAGTAATTTATATAAAAAATATATATTCTCTGTGTATGTAATCTTTATGAAAAGAGAGAGATGTCAGTCGTTCTCATCTCAGCTCATTACGTTTTAATCTGCCCCGCTCACGGAGAGCACGCGCTATTCAAACGCAAATGACTGAGGCGATCCCATACAAACTGTGAACGCCCACATATCAGCTCGAGAAAACACATCAAGTTTATTGAGATCATTGAACTTGTTTACACTGTCTTGCAGCGCTGTGAGGAATAATAATAATGGAAAACGTACCTCAGAAGCAGGGGCGTCATGCAAGCCAAAATTCTGGGGGGGGCACAATCTGAGACGTTGCAATTGTTTTCTGACGGGTGATATGGATCATGTTAGGAGGGGTCAGGGGGTTTCTCCCCCTGAATTTTTTTTAATTCTGGCTGCTAAACATACCATTTCAATGCAGTTTGGGAGGGACAGAAATACCTTAACGGAGCTAGCAGCAACCCTCCTCTATCTGAGGACTAAGTTAAAGTATCTATTTTGTAAGTTTATGTAAAAAACAGGTTGATGAAAGAACGGTAAGCTCAAATTCAAAAGCTTTTGAAGTCTACTTCATTAAAGCATGTTTACACACACGCTTACTGTACACTTAGGCCTACTACACATGATTTTAAAAACAGTACCATTGCAGTTTTTATGTTATGAAAATTGGTATGTGACCTAAGAACGATCTTACATTAAAGGTACATAAAGGTGCTGAGGTCTGACTTTGTGGTGCTCTGAAATTAAGTTATTTTAATACTAATATGTGATGAAGGACTTTGAAAGAAGTTTGACAGATTTCAGTGCTGAATAAGGTTAACACTACCCCGTTTATTTGAAAATGGTTAATATTTGACAGAAATGTAAAAAAGTAATCAAAACCGATCAGATAACGTTACTATGGCTTTGTATGGCAGTAACGTTAGCCAACTAGTTTACGGTTAGACTAGGCTAGCTATCGATAACGTTACACTGACACAACTTAAGTTAATGCTCTGAATTCGCAGCTAATATCAAATCCATAACTTTTTGATCAAGTTAAAATTTCCAGGTCAACCACAAATAATCCCACACTACCTTTTAATATCATCCGATAACTAATTCAATGCCGATTTGTTGCTTTGCCCACTTACCACTTCAAGACCATCTGTAAAACATTGCCAGCTCAACGTGCAAGACGAGTGAGTTGCTTGAACATACACAGCAAAGATTCGCGTAGCGCTCTAGATTTGATATACACAGACACCATATTAGGAAAAAGGGGCGGGCTGATGCATTGCTGACCGATTTATTACACATCCAGAAGAAAACATTTGAGTCGTTATAGGCTCTGGTATATTATGGAGCATAATAGGAATAAAGTTGTGACATAAAAATTATCAGGGAGGAAAAATCTGAGGGGGCACGTGCCCCCTCACTTTGAATGGGCATGACGCCACTGCTCAGAAGTGCTGGTATTTCGAGGAGCAACGGATGGAATACTGTAGTAAGTTTTTTTTCATTCTCAAGTGAATCGCGTTTCTGTGTGAATGAATGAACGGCAGAGATGCGCTGTTTACCACAACTCGCAAAAAGACGGTTTAAATTTGAATTGCGTTTCTGTGTGTGAATGAATGATCTGCTTTTAGCAAACTATTTTGCTATACTGAGTAAAAATCGACTGAAATATGTTGAAATAAAATGTATTTGTATAAGCAACGTATTAAACTGCAAATTAACATTTATATTCCTTATAATAAAAACGAAAGACCTATGTTACAGACAAATGAAAGACAACATTTCGTTGACTAGTTTTGGATAGATTACACATTTTTACTGTAAAATATCTGCCACCTCAAATAAGCTTTTGTTTGCCAATTTTTGCTAATATGTTAAATATAGTATGTTTTGTCAATGTAGGCTATATTCGAAGTAATGAATCCTTAACTTTGAAATATGTATGATAAAATGAATACTTTAGTTTTTACAAAGAAAGATTACACTTCAATTGTTGTTGTAATTGTAACCTTTTTAATAAAAAATATATTTACAAGGTAGATGTAAACAAATTTTAAAAGGTAAATATAAGCCTTTTCTTTAAATAATTTTTATTGTGTTTTATTATTGACAAATTTGGGGAGAGGATACATATTCCCAAACTGAAAATACAGTATGAGAATTAACTGCACAATTACTAGACATGTTTTCCTTGGATATTATACAATTTGCAAGCAAAATTTGTAAAAAAATAAATAAAAAATAAATAAATAATTGACATGCTTCCAACTGTGAACCAATTTGGTAGAATATATATATATATATATATATATATATATATATATATATATATATATATATTGCTCTTGCATTCATTCTTGTGGCTATAGGTGACACACCTGAATGAATGGCTCATTAAGTATGCGGGCCCCATTGTCTCCTCAGGTGTGAATCACTAAATATGCATGATGCTGTTGAATTGTTGACGCCCCTTGCGCATATTGTCTTTACAAACAAAAAGTGTTTTACAAGATTTAAATCAATGTATTGTGTTATGTGAATGATAAGGGCAGGATGATTTTCACATCATTTTGAAGAAAAAACTCTAGGCGACGACATCCATTAGTCAAAAGTCTTATTGTCACATATTTAGTATGTGTTTTGTGGCCTTATTTCAGAAACTTTAGTTTTTAGTTTTTTCAATAACCATGCATAAACATTATTCTCTCAATAATACAAACATGTACATGCATGTTGCTCACATATTATGGTAGCCCTGTTTGTGCTAAATAGAGTGTAATTATACCTTTGCCATTAATATGTTTATAAGCAACTGAAAAAAGCACAAATGTCAGGGCATTTCAGAACATCTCAAGGACCCCAAAAACCACTCAGACCCCAGAGGGTTAATTTAACACTGGAGTTTTTGCTGTGTAGTAAATGCCGCTCCATCTGAAAGCAGGTGATGGCGATTTACTACTAATCAAGGAACCGGCTTTACTGATGAGATGCGCATAACAATATCGTGCGATATATCGGCCAGCCCTATGTTCGAGGTCGGATCACGTTCTCACCACAAACGAACCGCTCCAGAGTAGGGCTGGGCGATTTAAATCGCGATATTGTTATGCGCATCTCATCAGTAAAGCCGGTTCCTTGATTAGTAGTAAATCGCCATCACCTGCTCTCAGATGAAGCGGCATTTACTACAAAGAGCCGTAGTTAACTGACAAGCTGAGCCAAATCACATCAATATCGCGGACGTATCGCCAGCGATTTTTAATGCGATATGGCTCAGCTTGTCAGTTAACTACGGCTCTTTGTACACAGCAAAACCTCCAGTGTTAAATTAACACCCCTGGGAGTGTATGAGTCCACACTCAAGAGTGTTTAAGTTAATGATATAATTAAGTGATTAATTTAGTGATGATTGAACATTATTGAAGACACCTGATGTTAACAAGCAGAATCACTGAAGGAGAAAATCTCAAATTGTAAGTTACCATTATTGTGATGGGTAGTTGCTTTAGTTGGGCTCTGAGCCTTTCGTGTGTTGGCTACTTTAGATTTTGTTTGACGGTTGTATCTGAGTTAAAACTGCCAGTTGAACAAAGAATAAAAAGTGATCTGTGTTGGATATATTATGACAATCATCATTTGAAATTGATCACTGAGCTCATTAAGATCCTTCTTTCTGAATTCGATTTATGTTGTTGGTTAAAGCATAACTGTGAATCTGAATAAATGGCCAGAATTTTTTATATAATAAAAAGGATTTCTTAAAAGTTTTTAAAAGAAAAATCATTCTTTTAGGCACACACAGATGTCAAGATTCAGTCTATGCATCTCAACAATGGTGAGGAGCAGAATATTCAATGAGGAAAAGTAAATTACATAGACAATTCAGATCATAATTTATTCATACCGCAATGCATGATGGGAGCCATTAATGAGTTGTGATTGGTGGCAGCCACTGCAACATGCTTTATTATTGTCACCATTGTTGAGATTCACAGTCTGATTATTGATGTCTGAATGTCTTTTTGATCAGAGCAATGCTTATTAAATATTTTGAATAATAAGTAAAGTCCTGATAATTATAGGCTGAAGAAACACAAAACTACTGCTAACAAGTTAAACCAAACTATCTTAATATGTTTCACTTTTCAGATCACAGCATGATTATGTCAAAACATAACCAACACTATAAGATAACATTTTACTTTGTTCATTTAACTGTTATAAATCAATAACAGCAGACAAACATCAGTAAATATTAAAGTAAACATATAATGGTCAAGAGCCCAACTAAAGCAAACACCCATCACCTTAATGGTAACTTACAATTTGTGATTTTCTCCTTCCGTGATTCTGCTTGTTAACATCAGGTGTCTTCAATAATGCTCAATCATCACTAAATTAATCACTTAATTATCTCCTCGGCCCTAAATGCCGCTCCATCTGAAAGCAGGTGATGGTGATTTACTACTAAATCAAGGAACCGGCTTTACTGACGAGATGCGCATAACAATATCAATAACTAGCTGGGCGATTTAAATCGCGATATTGTTATGCGCATCTCGTCAGTAAAGCCGGTTCCTTGATTAGTAGTAAATCGCCATCACCTGCTTTCAGATGGAGCAGAATTTACTACAAAGAGCCGTAGTTAACTGACAAGCTGAGCCATATCGCATCAATATCGCGGACGTATCGCCAGCGATAATTAATGCGATATGGCTCAGCTTGTCAGTTAACTACGGCTCTTTGTACACAGCAAAAACTCCAGTGTTAAATTAACACTCCTGGGAGTGTATGAGTCCACACTCAAGAGTGTTTAAGTTAATGAGATAATTAAGTGATTAATTTAGTGATGATTGAACATTATTGAAGACACCTGATGTTAACAAGCAGAATCACTTTAGGAGAAAATCTCAAATTGTAATCCACCGTTATGGCGATCAATGTTTGCTTTAGATGGACTCTTGACCCATATATTATTAACTTTAGATTTTGTTTGTCTGCTGTATCTGAGTTATAACTGCCAGATGAACAAAGAAAAAAAGTGATCTGATGTTGTTGGTTATATTATGACAATCATCATTTGAACTTGATCACTGAACTCATTAAAATCCTTCTTTCTGACTTTGATTTATGTTGTTGGTTACAGCATAACTGTGAATCTGCATAAATGCCCAGAATTTTTGATATAATATAAAGGATTTCTTAAAAGATGTTTAAAAAAAAATCATTCTTTTAGGCACACACAGACCTCAAGATTCAGTCTATGCATCTCAACAATGGTGACGAGCAGAATATTCCATTAGGAAAAGTAAATTACATAGACAATTCAGATCATAATTTATTCATACCGCAATGCATGATGGGAGCCATTAATGAGTTGTGATTGGTGGCAGCCACTGCAACATGCTTTATTATTGTCACCATTGTTGAGATTCACCGGCTGATTATTGATTTCTGTGTTTTAAATGAATTTATCTGAATGTATTTTGATCAGAACAATGTTTATTAAATATTTTGAATTATAAGTAAAGTGCTGATAATCATAGGCTGAAGAATCACAAAACTGCTGCTAACAAGTTAAACCAAACTATCTCAATAAGTTTCCTTTTTCAGATCACAGTATGATTATGTCAAAACATAACCAACACTATAAGAAAAAATTATACTTTGTTCATTTAACTGTTATAAATCAATAACAGCAGACAAACAACAGTAAATATTAAAGTAAACATATAATGGTCTAGAGCCCAACTAAAGCAAACACCCATCACCTTAATGGTAACTTACAATTTGTGATTTTCTCCTTCAGTGATTCTGCTTGTTAACATCAGGTGTCTTCAATAATGCTCAATCATCACTAAATTAATCACTTAATTCTCTCATCAGCCCTAAATGCCGCTCCATCTGAAAGCAGGTGATGGCGATTTACTACTAATCAAGGAACCGGCTTTACTGACGAGATGCGCATAACAATATCGCGATTTAAATCGCCCAGCCCTACGCCCAGCCCTACTCCAGAGTTCGTTTCAAAGCGTACCGAGACCACCTCTTCCAGGAGGTCTCGGTACGCCTGTTTGGTCCGCTTTTGGTGCGCACCCGAGTGCGATTGCCGCATTCACACCTGCCCAAACGAACCGCACCAACAGGGAAAACAAACTCTAGTGCGATTCAACCGAACTAAATGAGGCAGGTGTGAAAGCACCCTAAGATTGTGGCTGAAATTACTCCATATTTAACACCGATTTTTTGGCTACGATAAGGTCCAGTTCTGGTTTATTTCTTTGCTCTTGGCTGACATGTGGCATTGCTATGCAGAGGTGTAAAGTCCAGGTTCAGAAAGTAATAGTCCTCCTCAGTATTTTGTTCCAATCACCTGGATTTGCTAATTCAGACAGGAGAGATAACTAATTAGTGAAATCAGCTGACTGAGTTCATGGGTGGAATAAACATATGGCAGAACTTTTACTCTTTGGCCCCTGGATTACCCACCTCTGCATATTATACAATGTTCTCAATAAAACATTGGCATACGGTTCCATAATAACAGAGGAGGAACATTATCAAATCAACGTTCATAAAATATTTAGAGTTTTTTTTTGGGCCTGAGATGATTTTGATAAAAATCTGTGTGTTTTTGATAAAACGTTCTTGTAATGTGACATGTCAACAAAACTACACAGCAAAAACTCTCCTGGGAGTTTATTTGACTCCACACTCAAGAGTGTATATGTTTTAAAATGTGAGTGTTAAATTAACACTGAAGCAGTGTTAAAGTTAATGAGCTAATTAAGAGATTCATTGAGTGATGATTGACCATTATTTAGGACACCTGATGTTAACAAGCAGAATAAGTGAAGGAGAAAATCTAAGTGTTTAAGGTCAGTATTTTCTTTAGTTGGGCTCTTGACCCCTTAAACTACTAACTTTAGATTTTGTTTGGCTGTTTTCATTGAGTTATAACTGAATAGTTGAGTAATATGGAAAAGGTGATAAGCTGGTGTTATGTTTTGACCTGTCTTGAATCACTGAACTCATTCAGAGCCTTATTTCTGACTTAAATTGATATTGTTGATTACAGCATTGATTACTGTGATTCAACAGCATAGGGATCCAGAATTTTCAATACATTCCAAAGGATATTTAAAAAGTTGTTATGATAAAAAAATAAATAAAAAAAACCCGTCCTTTTAGGCACACACAGACATCAAGAATCAGTGTATGAATCTCAACAATGGTGACAAATAGGATTGTCAGTTAGGAAAAAGAAAGTACTAAGACAATTTGGATCATCATTTATTCATACCGCAATGCATGATGGGAACCATTAATGAGTTTTGCAGTATCTCTATGTGTCACAGTTCAGACCTGGTTTGCTGTGCATCGTTGGGAAAGTAGACAATACAAAATGTAGTGCATAATATACAAACCCAAAGGGATGCTTTAATGATGTAAATTAAATAATATTGGAGGAAAGATTGTGTTAAACCAAATATTTTGCTTTTAAGACTTTATTGCTTGAATAATGTTCCTGTGTTGTTTTAACAAACTAAATAAGGTTAATGATTTACCAGAAAGTGTGTCACGTATGCTGATGTAACCACATAAACCCTCTATTCTCATGGATTTTTACAGTTTGTTTAGGATCACGCAAGGTCCCTCCCTTACATTTCGGCTATAAATTGCGAGTGCATCAGTTCAGAAGCTGAGAGATAAAATGGCTGTAATCGAGTCACTTCTGCAGTTTCTCAGCACAGGCACATTACTGGGCGCTTTGCTGTTTCTTCTGGTTTTGTATTTGCTTTCCTCTGGATCTAGATCTCAGAAAGAGGGAAAAGAGCCACCGGGACCCAAACCTCTGCCATTGCTGGGGAACCTGCTGACCTTTGACCTCAAGAGACCCTTTGACACCCTTTGTGAGGTGAGAGCTTGACATAGACACATTTAAACAATAATAGTAACATTTAACATTATGTCTTTCTTTGTGTCCTCCAGCTGTCCAGAACCTACGGGAATGTTTTCCAAGTGTTTTTGGGTCCTAAAAAAGTTGTGGTACTAGCTGGACACAAAACTGTTAAAAAAGCTCTTGTGAACTTCGCAGATGAGTTTGGGGAGCGAGATATTACACCATCTTTCAGGATAGTTAACGGAGATCATGGTAAGAATAACTGAAAGCTGTGTATGCATTTAAATCAGTTCTTAATTTACCATCCAAGGGCCAGATTTACTTACAGCTTGCGGCAGCGCAAACCCTTTTTTGGCATTAAAAAACTACTCTCAGGAATAACTAAAGACACACAGTGAAAAATTAGCGCTGAAAATGCGTGGGCACAGTTATTTTTGCAGCTGAACATATCCATTTGTAGGAGTTGAGTTTCCCTTTCAGAAGCAAAATTTATGAGAGGAGAGTATTAAAATGAATCATGCAAGAAGATTTAATAAGGTTTACGCTCAACAATTTACTTGTATTTGCTCCATTATTTACCACCCCAAAAAAGCATGTGTTAAACCATTTGCGCTGTTCTTGGTAGATTGTGTTGGTCATTATGGAAATGATCCGGCTGTGTCTGTATTCTTCAATGTGTGCGTCATCAGTAGATCACATGCAGAACTTTCCACTCCCATCTGTCTTTTTTAGGATTGCGCTCTCATGCTAATTTGCCCAGATTAGTAAATATGGCCCCAAGTGTGTTGAGTGCTATGCTGTTTGTTATGTAGCATGAATGAAAGCTGTGCTGGCATTTCATTGTGTTGGTTAGATTTTAGAGGCCAAGCAACAAAGGTGATCGTTGTCGTTCTTATTATTATTATTCTGCTCTGGAAGTCTATGGCACCACATAGAACTGCTTGTGGGAAAATTATGAAATTTGGCACACAAATAGAGGACAGTCTGAACTGTCACCATAGCAAGTTTGGTGTCTCAAACTCAATCCCTCTAGCGCCACCAACTGTCCAAATTTGCACTCATGTTTATGTTAATAACATTTGAAACATAAGGGCTAGAAACAAAATATATTTTTTCTTCTGATTCCGTGGCTCAAGACGATTTGATGAATGAGCTGTAATGAGCTCGACTGGAATCGCTCTCTTTTAATACAGATTTCACAAGATGAGAATATTTGTTTTTTATTTAAATTACTTAATTTAAAAGAAGAGAATTCAAGCTTCATGCCTGTGTGTCTGTATGCCTGTTTGACTGAGTATTCGCTGAGTTATTGTTCATTTTCGGACGCGTTTCAGAATACACAGCAAAAACTCCAGTGTTAAATGAACTCTCCTGGGAGTTTATATGGCTCCAGACTCAAGAGTGTTAAAGTGTTAAAATATAACATATTTTATCATATAATACATATAAAATATATAACATATAAAATATAAAGTGTTAATATATATTAACACTCAAGAGTGTTAAAGTTAATGAGATAATTAAGTGATTGATTGAGTGATGATTGACCATTATTGAAGACACCTGATGTTAACAAGCAGAATCACTGAAGGAGAAAATCTCATTTTTTAAGACACCGTTATGGTGATCAGTGTTTGCTTTAGTTGGGCTCTTGACCCTTAAATCATTAACTTTAGATTTTGTTTGGCTGTTGTATCTGAGTTATAATTGCCAGATGAACAAAGAGAAAAGTTGATCAGGTGGTGTTGGTTATGTCTTGACATATTCATAATTTGACCTGAAGCACAAATCTCATTTAGAGAGTTATGTCTGTCTTGTTGATTACTGCAGCCCTGTGATTCTACACTGTAAAAACTAAAGGAGCCTCAAATATCCTGTCGGATACTCAAGGAACTTCAAAATGTAATTTAAGTGCCTCAAAGCTCTTTCTCCTATAGTAGGGTTACTGGAGGAGCATTGACCATTTTTGAGGTTCTTGCTGGAACTTATGGGATCCTTTAAGCACTTTGTATTTAGTTCAGAGGTTCTGGAGTCACCTTTTCATTACCATGAGACCTCGAAGTGCTTTGGGGGAAAATAGAGGAACTTGAATGCGATAAAAGGGTTATTGGAAGATCTTTTAACATTTAAGTGGTTCCTGGAAGATCTCTTATGTTAAAGCCAGCATCTGGAGGAACCCAATGGTTCAGTGAGGCCAGAATAAGATTATTATTATCCTATTATTATTATTATAGGCTACTTAAGTTTGATTCAGTATACATGCCCAGGTGAAAAAGACGTACTATTAAATGTATTAAAAATGCACTTGAGTGTGTTTTTAGTAGGCCTACAATACAAATATACTTTAATGCATTTTTAATACATTTAACAGTAGCCTACCTCTTTTTCACCTGGGTAGCTTACATTTATTTAGTATAGGCCTATTTTATTGATTCATTTAAACCTTAAACAACAACACTAATAATAATATTAATAATATGAAGAAGAAGAACCAGGAGTCGGAAGAAAAGTTTTATTCTGTCACGAAACTGCTGCTATTCCTCAGCTGTCGTAGCTTCAGTGATGCTCGCGCTGCTCGCGCGCAATCAAAGCTCAGCTGATCGACGTCATCGGGAAAGTAACGGCTCCTCTCATCAAAGCTTCCGACGTTTGTTCGGCTCTCCGTTACAAGGTTTGTAAACTCGCCAAATAAATATAAATACAGAGTCTACTCACATATATTCAAACACACACATATATATATATAAACTAAATGTATTATACATTACTACGTTTGGTTTTTACAGTGTTTACCACTCGTTTATTGCACAGTATCTGGTATGAAGGTTTTAGCCGGCCCGCGATGCTAACTATACGTTGATCTAATGAGCAAATGGAAATGATTGACTTATTGTCTTAGATTGATTTAGTCATTGTCATAATGAGCTAATTAAGTGATTAATTGAGTGATGATTTACCATTATTGAAGACACCTGATGTTAACAAGCAGAATCACTGAAGGAGAAAATCTATTTTTTTAAGATACCGTTATGGTGATCAGTGTTTGCTTTAGTTGGGCTCTTGACCCTTAAACAGTTAACATTAGATTTTATTTGGCTGTTGTGTCTGAGTTATAACTGCCAGATGAACAAAGAGAAAAGTTGATCTGGTTGTGTCGGTTATGTTTTGACATAATCATAGTTTGACCTGAGTCACTAAACTCAATTAGAGTCTAATCTCTGACTTAAATGTATATTGTTGATTACAGCATCACTGTGATTCTACAGCATAAGATCCAGAATTTTCTAAATAATCTAAATGTCTTTTTAAAGTTGTTCTGATAAAACAAAATCTTTCTTTTAGGCACACACATACATCAAGAATCAGTGTATGAATCTCAACAATGGTGACAAACAGAATATTCAATTAGGGAAAGGAAATTACTAAGACAATTCAGTTCATAATTTATTCATACCGCAATGCATGATGGGAGCCATGAATGAGTTTTGATTGGTGGCACCCAGAATGCACTGCAACATGCTTTATTATTGTCACCATTGTTGAGATTCACAGGCTGATTATTGATGTCTGTGTTTCTAAATAAAGTACATTTCTTTCGGTAATTGTCTTTTGATCAGAACAACTTTCAAGAAATATTTTGGAGTATGTTGAAAATGCTGATAATCATTTGCTGTAGAATCACAGGGCTGCAGTAATCAACAAGACAGACATAACTCTCTAAATGAGATTTGTGCTTCAGGTCAATTTATGATTATGTCAAAACATAACCAACACCACCTGATCAACTTTTCTCTTTGTTCATCTGGCAATTATAACTCAGATACAACAGCCAAACAAAATCTAAAGTTAATGGTTTAAGGGTCAATAGCCCAACTAAAGCTAACACTGATCACCATAACGGTGTCTTAAAAAATGAGATTTTCTCCTTCAGTGATTCTGCTTGTTAACATCAGGTGTCTTCAATAATGGTCAATCATCACTCAATCAATCACTTAATTAGCTCATTAACTTTAACACTCTTGAGTGTTAATTTAACACTCATATTTTAACACTTTAACACTCTTGAGTCTGGAGTAGGGCTGGGCGATATATATCGTGAGATTGTTATGCGCATCTCGTCAGTAAAGCCGGTTCCTTGATAAGTAGTAAATCACCATCACCTGCTTTCAGATGGAGCGCATTTACTACAAAGAGCCGTAGTTAACTGACAAGCTGAGCCATATCGCATCAATATCGCGGACGTATCGCCAGCGATAATTAATGCGATATGGCTCAGCTTGTCAGTTAACTACGGCTCTTTGTACACAGCAAAAACTCCAGTGTTAAATTAACACTCCTGGGAGTGTATGAGTCCACACTCAAGAGTGTTTAAGTTAATGATATAATTAATTGATTAATTTAGTGATGATTGAACATTATTGAAGACAACCGATGTTAACAAGCAGAATCACTGAAGGAGAAAATCTCAAATTGTAAGTTACCGTTATGACGATCAATGGTTGCTTTAGTTGGACTCTTGACCCATATATTATTAACTTTAGATTTTGTTTGTCTGTTGTTTCTGAATTATAATTACCAGTTGAACAAAGAAAAAAGTGATCTGACGGTGTTGGTTATATTATGACAATCATCATTTGAACTTGATCACTGAACTCATTAAAATACTTCTTTCTGACTTCAATTTATGTTGTTGGTTAATGAATCTGCATAAATGGCCAGAATTTTTTATATAATATAAAGGAATTCTTAAAAGTTGTTTAAAAAAAAATCGTTCTTTTAGGCACACACAGATGTCAAGATTCAGTCTATGCATCTCAACAATGGTGAGGAGCAGAATATTCAATTAGGAAAAGTAAATTACATAGACAATTCAGATCATAATTTATTCATACCGCAATGCATGATGGGAGCCATTAATGAGTTGTGATTGGTGGCAGCCACTGCAACATTCTTTATTATTGTCACCATTGTTGAGATTCACAGGCTGATTATTGATGTCTGTGTTTTAAATGAATTTATTTGAATGTCTTTTGATCAGAACAATGTTTATTAAATATTTTGAATAAGTAAAATACTGATAATCATAGGCTGAAGAAGCACTAAACTGCTGCTAACAAGTTAAACCAAACTATCTCAATAAGTTTCCTTTTTCAGATCACAGCATGATTATGTCAAAACATAACGAACACTAACATAACATTTTACTTTGTTCATTTAACTGTTATAAATCAATAACAGCAGACAAACAACAGTAAATATAAAAGTAAACATATAATGGTCTAGAGCCCAACTAAAGCAAACACCCATCACCTTAATGGTAACTTACAATTTGTGATTTTCTCCTTCAGTGATTCTGCTTGTTAACATCAGGTGTCTTCAATAATGCTCAATCATCACTAAATTAATCACTTAATTATCTCCTCAGCCCTAAATGCCGCTCCATCTGAAAGCAGGTGATGGTGATTTACTACTAATCAAGGAACCGGCTTTACTGACGAGATGCGCATAACAATCTCACGATATATATCGCACAGCCCTATGGCATAGTAACCATTATACTTTTTGAATTGTTTTAATACCTTTTAATGGTCTTCTGCAATGTTTGAGGAATATTTATTTTTTCATGATTTAATGTTGCCCTAATTTCAGTTACATTTACATTTTAGGCTATGTAGTTTGAATTTTTTTTTTTTATTATTTTTTTTTATTGTAGTAACCACTCAGCTGTATGTGGAAATGCATATTTAAAAATAAAACCATAGTCCACAACTTCTGTAGTTTTAACTTATTTTAATATATAAATTCAGTGAAATCATCAAACGTTTGTATGACTTGCCAATGACTTGTGACCCAAGCTACGACTTGACTTGACTTGACTTGCTTGACATAAAGCAGTGACTTGACTTGACTTGACTTGCTTTTCACAAAATTGACTTGGACTTGCTTGAGACTTGAAGGTTAAAGACTTGAGACTTGCTTGTGACTTGCATATGTGTGACTTACTCCCACCTCTGCATTTAACACTGGAGTTTTTGCTGTGTAGACTTCACTGGCAGAGAGAAGGCAGAACTCGCTTCGTGTTTATTTTTCTTTATTTGGCAAAAAGCACAACACTTTGTTTTTATTGTGAGTATACACAAAAATAATACACATTTAACAGAATCGATTGATGTATGAAACTCCTATGGAAAATCAAAGTCAGTATTTATGAGTTTCTTTTACACTGATCAAAAAAAGCGAGCTGGTATCGCCGGCGATACCGCCGACCTCAGGGGGTTAACAAGCAGAATCACTGAAGGAGAAAACCGTAACTGGTTTGTTACCATTATGGTGATCAGTGTTTGCTTTAGTTGGGCTCTTGACCCTTAAATCATTAACTTTAGATTGTGTTTGGCTGTTGTATCTGAATTATAACTGCCAGATGAACAAAGAGAAAAGTTGATCAGGTGGTGTTGGTTATGTTTTGACATAATCATCATTTGACCTGAATCACTGAACTCATTTAGAGTCTAATCTCTGACTTAAAAGTATATTGTTGATTACAGCATCACTGTGATTCTACAGCATAAGATCTGGAATTCTCTGAAAAATCAAAAGGATTTAAAAAAAAAGTTGTTCTGATAAAACAAAATCTACCTTTTTGGCACACACAGACATCAAGAATGAGTGTATGAATCTCAACAATGGTGACAAACAGAATATTCAATTAGGGAAAGGAAATTACTAAGACAATTCAGATCATAATTTATTCATACCGCAATGGGATTGGTGGCACCCAGAATGCACTGCAACATGCTTTATAATTGTCACCATTGTTGAGATTCACAGGCTGATTATTGAGGTCAGTGTGTCCAAATGAAGTAATTGTTAAAGTCTTTTTATCAGAACAAATTTTAAGAAATATTTTGGATTATATTGATAATGCTGAAAATAGTATACTGTAGAGCAGGGAACGGCAACTGGCGGCCCGCGGGCCAAAACTGGCCCGCCAGCAATATTTTCTGGCCCGCCGGATTATTTTGGTAGTCCTAAATGCTGCACAAAACTCTTCCACTACTTGAGAAAAGCCGTAGTCGCGCGGCGATTTCACCGCCGCATACTGTGTGAAACGCCCATAGGGAATCATGCGGCGCGGGATTACATTTTAAAGTATAACTGGCGTTCACACCGGACGCGAATAGCGCGTCAAATTCGCGCCTGCCGCGTCTAGTTATACGCTTGACCACTTTGTGTCCGTTCGCGGGTCAAAAGACGGTAGCGGTCAGAACTCTGGTGTACTTTGGACGGAGCGGGCGGTCTGACTGACAATAGCCCACTCGCACTCCCGACATCTTTTGACAGCGTATCCGCACTTAATTCTGACCACCTGTACACCTGCTCTGAGGAGCTGTTTGGTACTGAAACCATTGTCAGTCAACAACATTATTTTTTTGCAAGGATGTTTGAAATAGTTCGGCAGAAAATAGCCTACTTCATTTCGTCAGTAGGGCAATATGATTTTCGTTTATGTTGCTTAGAAATTTGAGTGATAGGCTTTGTCCTATTTAATTTGTTATTTATATTTCTTTCTTTTTTTCTGTGGCATTTTTTTTCTCTGCTGACAGTACAATGTTAAAATAGCCTACTATTTATATTGACACGAACACAATTTTTGTATAGCATTTATAATTATTATAGGCTACTTAATCTCCTTCTTTCCGTTAGAGACATTTGAATGTGAGATTATGGAAACGAGATCTAAATTTTGTAGACCCGTCAGGTCGGGAAATAAAGCGGGGGTAACACCGAGTATATTTTAAGCGGTTGCTGAATAGAACCTTGTGGGAGCGGGACGGAAAAAAAAACAGTCCCGCGCAGACCTCCTTAAACCTTAGGTGTGTATGTGTGTGTCCCGAATAAATAATAATAAAAAAAAAAGGAATAAAGTTCAAAAGTCGGACTGTACGGAATGAGGCATGATTGCTATTCACACCTTTATTAAAATGGCTGTAATCTGTTACCACAATAGTACTTGATCTGTTTAAAATGATTTCCTTGATATATGCATAAATTAAAAATTAAAATTAAAATTTGTCTAATACATTTTTTCTATTTTTGATCTGAGCACAATCAGAAAATCAGAAAACCCGTCCTTATTCGTTTTTTTTTTCTTTTTCATTTCAGTTCAGGAAATAAATAATGGAAAAACAAGTCGTTTTTCATCTTTTTATTTTTGGTTTTAATAAAAAAAAAAAAAAAAAAAAAAAGATTGAATGAATGATCCACGGACGGTGACGGACACATCATATTCCACAATTATAGGCCTATATAAGAGTATTTAATTTGTATCCATAGGCCTACTCCGTGTAGCTGGCCCGCCATCTACTGGCTAAAAAAAATATTGGCCCGCGGCCAAAGTTACTTGCCGACCCCTGCTGTAGAGGCACAGGGCTGCTGTAGTCAACAAGGTAGACAATACACATAATTCTCTAAATGAGATTTGATATTCAGGTCAAATTATGATTATGTCAAAACATAACCAACACCACCTGATCAACTTTTCACTTTGTTCATCTGAGAGTTATAACTCAAATACAACAACCAAACAAAATCTAAAATTAATGCTTTAAGGGTCAAGAGCCCAACTAAAGCAAACACTGATCACCATAACGGTGTCTTAAAAAATAGGTTTTCTCCTTCAGTGATTCTGCTTGTTAACATCAGGTGTCTTCAATAATGGTCAATCATCAATCAATCACTTAATTAGCTCATTAACTTTAACACTCTTGAGTGTTAATTTAACACTCATATTTTAACACTGAGTCTGGAACCATATAAACTCCCAGGAAAGTTAATTTAACACTGGACTTTTTGCTGTGTACTTTTTCAAACTCTTCTTAGACCGTTTGTCTGATTTCATCCACATTCTAGTTCTAGATCATCTTCAGATTGTGCCAACAAAAAGCTATGGATTTCGTGTCGATAGACAAAACCGTTTTTGTATAATGCAACAACAAATTTGATGGCATGATGCCAAAATGACTCAAAACGCCAAAACGGCTGTCTCTCTGCAATGCTTTGGCACTTTGACAACAAACTTTGCATGTGTTATTGCCACCTTATACTGCCCACACCACAATAATTTAGTCACAGCGCCACCTATTGGTCAAAAGTGATAAACCATTAAATCAAATTGTCTATTTTCTATGCAAAGCTCTATGAATTGCTATAGTGAGATTATCATAATTCCTTTCTATGTACAGCTTTTTAATAACTGTTTGAATTTTCCTTGCTTTTATTTTGATATTTTTATTATTTTTATTCATTTCTATGTAAAAAACGTTGAATTGCCATAGTGTATGAAATAGGGCTGGGCAATATATCGCATGACATTGTTAGGCGCATCTCGTCAGTAAAGCCGGTTCCTTGATTAGTAGTAAATCGCCTTCACCTGCTTTCAGATGGAGCGGCATTTACTACACAGCAAAAACTCCAGTGTTAAATTAACACTCAAGAGTGTTAACGTTAATGAGATAATTAAGTGATTAATTTAGTGATGATTGAGCATTATTGAAGACACCTGATGTTAACAAGCAGAATCACTGAAGGAGAAAATCATTTTCACCGTTATGGCGATCAGTGTTTGCTTTAGTTGGACCCAGAGCCATAGAGAGAGAGAGTTGCGACACTCTTTGATGTCGCCGCTATGGCTGTCACGTGGTTCATGTAAGCCCCAATAGTTCCAAAACGTACGCTGGCTGTTATGTTCTTCTATGGGACAGACAGCAGCGATTGCATTATTGAACGGTAAATATAAAATAAAACACACACCCAAGTACTTTTTCAGCTGTTATTGCATTATTGCATTTTGTTAATGTCAGTTTTGCATTTGGAGATAAGTTTTAAGCTATATTTTTGGAGGGAAAAGCTTAGTGTTCATGTTCGCATGGGTAGTAGCACTGGCTTTAGCGGCTCTAACTTAACTTTTCCATATCATTCATCTGATGATGGACGTCTCATGATATTTATTTTAGCACAACTGGGCTGTATTAGGCTATTGATTCCCGTGATTTTGCTTATAAATTTTGATTCAGCCATTAGCCTACCTTCGTGATCACGCAAAGAGGTCTGCCGTGGCGGTCCGTTCAGAATTCGCTTAGAAGCTAGCTCACTTCTTCTGATGAAAGTGGCCACCCCCAGGACCACAACGTGAAACATGATCATGTTAAGACTAAGAATATTATTTTAAGATTAAGGCCATACACATTATCAAAACTATAACAGATTAAAAACGAATTTAAGCATGGCTGATACAAATGAAGGTTTTCAAATAAAATATTTTTTATTAAACAATGACAGACAACAAAAATGTGTGCTTGTGTGTGTGAACAAGAAAAACAAAAACCAGGGGCAGGTGATCCATGAAACAGACAGGACTGGTGATGGCCATAACAATCCTAAAGGTCCAGCATTGTTCTCACAAGCCGCTTCACTCAAGACAATAATAACATAATGAAAAGTTAGTATATCCCAAAAAATTTAATTAAATAAAAGTTGCTATAAAGGTGGTAGCGATTCATTACCGAACTCTTAGCTGACGTTAGCTAGCAGGCAGTGCTTGAAAATTGGTTGAAACAACCAACATAAAATATAAATAATTACGCTGTGCATGTACAAATGAAGACCAGTATAAGCATCGCAAAGGGCCTCTGATACAATATAGACAGTTGACAATTCAAAAGAGGTCGATATTTCGGCAACTTAACTCTGGAACAACTCGACGCGCAGCAATGTAAGTGAATGGTGTCCAACGCCCAAATGACAGAGTTTGGAACTATTCCGATCTTCATATCCCGGAAGTAGGCGGTTAAAAGCGCCGCCATTATTTACAACGGAGGTCTATGGGAGTGTCGCAACTCTCTCTCTCTATGGCTCTGGTTGGACCCTTTTCAAATACATTCACTTTAAATTTTGTTTGTCTGCTGTTATTGATTTATAACAGTCAAATGAACAAAGAAAAGTGTGATCTGATGGTGTTGGTTATGTTTTGACATAATCATGCTGTGATCTGAAAAATGAAACTTATTGAGATAGTTTAGTTTAACTTGTTAACTTTGTGATTCCACAGCATGTGATTATCAGTATTTTTCTTATAATCCAAAATATTTAATAAACATTGTTCTGATCAAAACACTTTCAAATGAATTTATTTAGAAACACAGACATCAATAATCAGACTGTGAATCTCAACAATGGTGACAATAATAAAGCATGTTGCAGTGGCTGCCACCAATCACAACTCATTAATGGCTCCCATCATGCATTGCGGTATGAATAAATTATGATCTGAATTGTCTATGTAATTTACTTTTCCTAATTGAATATTCTGCTCGTCACCAGTGTTGAGATGCATTGACTGAATCTTGACGTCTGTGTGTGCCTACAAGAAAGATTTTATTTTAAAACAACTTTTATGAAATCCTTTATATTATATCTAAAACTCTGGATATTTATGCAGAATAACTGTTATGCTGTAAACAACAACATAAATCAAAAACATAAAGTACATATAATGATTGTCATAACATAACCGACACCATCAGATCACTTTATTCTTTGTTCATCTGGCAGTTATAACTCAGATACAGCAGCCAAACAAAATCTAAAGTTAATAACATAAGGGTCAAGAGCCCAACTAAAGCAAACATTGATCGCCATAACGGTGGCTTACAATTTGAGATTTTCTCCTTCAGTGATTCTGCTTGTTAACATCAGGTGTCTTCAATAATACTCAATCATCACTCAATTAATCACTTAATTATCTCATTAACTTCAACACTCTTGAGTGTGGACTCATATACACTCCCAGGAGTGTTAATTTAACACTGGAGTTTTTGCTGTGTACAAAGAGCCGTAGTTAACTGACAAGCTGAGCCATATCGCATTAATTATCACTGGCGATACGTCCGCGATATTGATGCGATATGGCTCAGCTTGTCAGTTAACTACGGCTCTTTGTAGTAAATGCCGCTCCATCTGAAAGCAGGTGATGGCGATTTACTACTAATCAAGGAACCGGCTTTACTGACGAGATGCGCATAACAATGTGATGCGATATATTGCCCAGCCCTAGTATGAAATGTGCTACATAAATAAACTTGCCTTGCCTTCCCAGCTAGCAGGGAACATTCTCAGAACGTTGGCTAACATTCCCTACACAGCAAAATCCCCAGTGTTAAATTAACACTCCTCAGTGTACATATGTGTCCACACTACAGGGTGTTAAAATGAACACTGAAGCAGTTTTGTAGTTAATGAGATAATTAAGTGATTAATTAAGTGATGATTGGCCATTAGTGGTGACACCTGATGTTAATAAGCAGAATCACTGAAGGAAAGAGAAACAACAAGAACAGAAAAAAGAGAAACACAAGAACTACTGACTTTGAACCATTATTGCACTTATTATTTTACCAGTTTTACTTTATTTCTGTCATACATCTACACAAGGCCTTATTTCATTTCGTGTCACCGTTATGGTGATCAGTGTTTGCTTTAGTTGGCCTCTTGACCCTTTCCTTTTTAATATTAGTTTTTCTCTGGTTGTTTCAACTCTGTGTTTATAAAGCACATTTGTTGTGGCAAGAGAAACTATGACTTGGGCTGTGTTACCCAAAAGCATTGCAAGCCTAATTTGATCGTACAACCCATTTGTTGCAATTGGTCTGCGATCAAGTTAGGCTTAAGATGCTTTTGGGAAACGCAGCCCTGGTTATGTTTTGATGATGAAATTACTAGTGATCTGATTCACTGATCTCACCCAGCATTCTAAACTGATTATCCAAATGCTTTCTTAATTTTTCACTACAGTAGCTACTTCCAGCAATGTTTTAATGATCTAAAGGTTTTAAAATCACGCACAGACTAGCTGGGTTGCCTTACTGCCATTGGAGTTTAGTGCAGCCAAATGCATGAATTGGTTCTTTCTGTGTTGATCAGGAATCCTCTTTTCCAATGGAGAGAACTGGAGAGAGATGCAACGCTTCGCTCTCAGCAACCTGCGGGACTTCGGCATGGGCAAGAGAGGAAGTGAAGAAAAAATCATACAGGAAATTCAGTATCTGAAAGGAGAGTTTGATAAGTTTGAAGGTACAAGCTGAAACACATTTATGGATATCTGTAATCATGCTCTTAGTTTAAAGGATCCGTTGAGAGACATTTGTTTTCTCTTCACAGGGAAACCCTTCGACACAACACAGCCTGTGAACTACGCTGTGTCAAACATCATCTCATCTATTGTGTACGGCAGCAGATTTGAATACACAGACCCACAATTCACAGAAATGTTCTACAGGGCAAATGAAAATATTCGAGTTAGTGGATCGGCTTCTATGATGGTATGGAAGTATGTTTTACTGTATGTTTTTGGTGACTTCATTTAAAAAAAAATCATTAATACATGCTTTTTTTTTCTTTTTCTCTGTGTGTACTTGTAGCTTTATAATATATTTCCGTGGTTGGGTCCATTCCTCAAAAGCAAAAGGATTATTGTACAAAATGTGTTGAAAAATAGAGCAGAAATGATGAGGTTGATCACTGGACTGCTGGAGACTCTGAATCCACACGACCGCAGAGGGTTTGTCGACTCCTTTCTCATCCGCAAACAGAGCAATGAGGTACAGAAATCACCTTGTTCCATAGAAATACAGGAGAAAGTAAAAAGTAATCATCAGCTAGTTTATAAAACTAATTTTAAAATAAACTATACAACTAATAATATGTATACAACTAATTACAAAACTAAACTATTTTTTTTAAATGATTGAATTAGTTATTAAATTAAAATGAAATATGAATATATTTGGGAACACTACAATAAGATTTTTTTTTAAAAAATTTTTTTTTTATTAGTTAACTACATTATTTATCATAAACTAACAATGAAAAATACTTCTAAAGCGTTAAATTAATCATTTTCCATATTCACTTTGTTCAAAGTAAAAGATATCTGCTAATATTATTTAATAGACCCAAGTTAACATGAACTAAACATGAACTAACATTTAAAAAGATGAATAATTAGTGTAACAAAGGTATTTCTCATTGTTAGTTAATGTTAATGCTAACTAATGAGACCTTATTGTAAGGTGTTACAGACTGGCAGTTCTATTTGTAAAATCTGTTGACTTTTTAAATTCTTGTTGTATCATATGCCAAGGGCAAAAGTTCAGAAATGGTCACACAGTAAATTCCACAGTGTTAAATCAACACTGCTCAGAGCAAATATGGTCCCACTCTACAGAGTGTTAAAGTAACACTAAAGCGGTGTTAAAGTTAATGAGATAATTAAGTGATTAATTTAGTGATGATTGAGCATTATTGAAGACACCTGATGTTAACAAGCAGAATCACTGAAGGAGAAAATCATAAATTGTAAGTTACCATTATGGTGATGGGTGTTTGCTTTAGTTGGGCTCTTGACCCTTATATGTTTACTTTAAATTTTACTGTTGTTTGTCTGCTGTTATTGATGTATAACAGTCAAATGAACAAAGAAAAAGTGTGATCTGATAGTGTTGGTTATGTTTTGACATAATCATGCTGTGATCTGAAAAATGAAACTTATTGAGATAGTTTGGTTTATCTTGTTACCAGCAGCTTTGTGATTTTACCAGCATATGATTATCAATACTTTACTTATAATCCAAAATATTTCATAAACATTGTTCTGATCAAAACACTTTCAAATTAATTTATTTAGAAACACAGACATCAATAATCAGCCTGTGAATCTCAACAATGGTGACAATAATAAAGCATGTTGCAGTGGCTGCCACCAATCACAACTCATTAATGGCTCCCATCATGCATTGCGGTATGAATAAATTATGATCTGAATTGTCTATTTAATTTACTTTCCCTAATTGAATATTCTGCTCGTCACCATTGTTGAGATGCATAGACTGAATCTTGACGTCTGTGTGTGCCTAAAGGAAAGATTTTTTTGTTTTAAACAACTTTTAAGAAATCCTTTATATTATATAAAAAATTCTGGATATTTATGCAGATTCACAGTTATTTTGTAACCAACAACATAAATCGAAGTCAGAAATAAGGATCATAATGAGTTCAGTGATCAAGTTCAAATGATGAATTTCATAATATAACCAACACCATCAGATCACTTTTTTTTTCTTTGTTCATCTGGCAGTTATAACTCAGATACAACAGCCAAACTAACTCTAAAGTAAACATATAAGGGTCAAGAGCCCAACTAAAGCAAACACCCATCACCATAACGGTGGCTTACAATTTGTGCTTTTCTCCTTCAGTGATTCTGCTTGTTAACTGCAGGTGTCTTCAATAATGTTCAATCATCACTAAATTAATCACTTAATTATCTCATTAACTTTAACACCGCTTTAGTGTTACTTTAACACTCTGTAGAGTGGGACCATATTTGCTCTGAGCAGTGTTGATTTAACACTGTGGAATTTACTGTGCAGGGGGAATTTATCTTAATATCCTTTTGGTTCTTAAACTACACCTAAATTAATTTCAATGTTTCAATTTTCAAATTTATTTAGTTTTGAATGTATTATAATCAGTGAAGAACTTTGAAATATTTTTTCTTTAGTATTTTATAAAAAGTATAAATTTGGGCTTTGTGGATTTGTACACAGTAAATTCCACAGTGTTAAATCAACACTGCTCAGAGCAAATATGGTCCCACTCTACAGAGTGTTAAAGTACAAAAAAAAAAAGTGATCTGATGGTGTTGGTTACATTATGACAATCATCATTTGAACTTGATCACTGAACTCATTAAAATCCTTCTTTCTGACTTCGATTTATGTTGTTGTTGGTTACAGTATTACTGTGAATCTGCATAAATGCCCAGAATTGTTGATATAATATAAAGTATTTCTTAAAAGTTGTTTACAAAAAAAAACATTGTTTTAGGCACACACAGATGTCAAGATTCAGTCTATGCATCTCAACAATGGTGAGGAGCAGAATATTCAATTAGGAAAAGTAAATTACATAGACAATTCAGATCATAATTTATTCATACCGCAATGCATGATGGGAGCCATTAATGATTTGTGATTGGTGGCAGCCACTGCAACATGCTTTATTATTGTCACCATTGTTGAGATTCACAGGCTGATTATTGATGTCTGTGTTTCTAAATAAATTAATTAATTTGAAAGTCTTTTGATCAGAACAATGTTTATTAAATATTTTGGATTACATGAAAAATACTGAAAATCATATGCTGTAGAATCACAGAGCTGCTGTAATTAACAAATCCAAACTATCTCAATAAGTTTAGTTTTTCAGATCACAACATGATTATGTCAAAACATAACCAACACCATCAGATCACATTTTTTTCTTTGTTCATCTGACTGTTATAAATCAATAACAGCAGACAAGCAAAATTTAAAGTAAACATGTAAGGGTCAAGAACCCATCACCATAACGGTGGCTTACAATTTGTGATTTTCTCCTTCAGTGATTCTGCTTGTTAACATCAGGTGTCTTCAATAATGATCAATCATCACTCAATTAATCACTTAATTATCTCATTAACTTTAACACTCTTGAGTGTTAATTTAACACTCATATTTTAACACTTTACACTCTACAAGTGTGGTCTCATATATACTCCCAGGAGTGTTAATTTAACACTGGAGTTTTTGCTGTGTAATAATAATAATACAATAATACTAGCCTACTAATAATTTAATATATAAATTGGAAATGCTAAATCTTCTTGAAATTGATAGCTGATGCTTGTTTTGACAATATATCTGGATAGGCTACATCTCGCAGCTCGACGTTCGGACCGTACAGTGTGAGCACATAAATCCTGAGCTTTGGCTTTACATCGCATGCGATCTACTCGTTCAGTGTGAGTAGGTTCCTTGCTGAAATCGCACAGACATCGCATAATGTATGCCCACCTTTAGAGAATCTTGGGTAGTGTAGGCCTAGTAGGCTGTGTTATGTATAGACTATATTATGTATAGTCAATAGTACATATTGACTTTATGATTAATTTAATCTGTTTTGCACATGCATCGCCACAGAGTTAACCATTTCAGACAGTACCGGACAGCAGCCTGTCTCGTTCACTTCACGTGTGTGGCCGTTACGCAGAGCTGTGGCCGCTCCAATTTACCTTCAATGAAATCTATGTCAAAATGCGTTTACGCAGAGCAGGGTCATAAACGCGTGTGTGTCTGAAGTTCAGCGAGCTCCACGGAGCACTCCTTCAGTCTATCCACGGAGCGCTTAACAGCGCTGAATGAATGATGATCTGTTTTTATGTCATTTTTCCTTTTTTATTCAGAATATTCACAAATGTGTTAGCTATATGGCATGCAATATCTGATATTCCGATTGTCAAATACATGCAAGTGGAAGTGTATTGTTGTTTAAACACCTTTATAACGATCGCGTTAGTTGAGCTGAATGCTCGATATAATTTTATGACACAACATTTTGAAATGTAGGCTTAAATCAAACACATTTTAATTCAGATTCTGTATATATATATATATATATATATATATATATATATATGTATATGTGTGTGCAGAGCCGCCTTAACCTAATGTTAGGCCCCGGGGCTGAGAGGTTTTGTAGGCCCCCCATCCCCTCGATTAATAGAGTCTCATTTAAAAAAAAGTGTAATAGGTAATCTACATCACATAATGCATTAGTTTCTTTCGAGACCTACAACAGTGAGTTTTTTTTTTTTTATATTGTTTTTAATTTTAATATTGTTATTAACATATCACTGAGCACATAAACACAAGACACTTTATTTAACAACCACACACAGCAACTAAATTTCAACTTTATGCAAATGAGAAGCGATTTTCGCGAGCGACAACCAATAGGAAAGAAGCCTTTCAGTGGAGCTCAGCTCCTGTCACCGTCTCGAGTGCAGGAGAGACAGAAGAGTTCGAGGGCGATTTCACTGTTTTATATGATTTGACAGTAACTAACCACAAACATGGATATAATAAAATGATGCACGGAAAAGAAACTATCGACAGTCTCAGTGAGTTTATTCTGGATTTAGTGCGTAAATCATTTTGTTTACAAATTAGACGCTTTGCAGTTGTTATATAGCCTACATGTTAAAGATTTTATTTTGGATGTGTTCATTGTGATTATATTGGCTGGGTTTATAAAAGTTTATAAAATTGAAAGGATCATTGCTTGGTGCATTTGGAAACAAAGCTTGTCTATTTCTAAATGTAATCGCGTGCATCGCTGATGATTATACTGTCCGTGTGTTGAAAAAAACGTCGATTAAACACACTCGCAACAGACACCCCAAAGCGGAGACGTTAGCGGCACTGAGCGGACACGAACCGTAACGCCTCATTCGCGCCGCGGGACCTCTAGACGCGCATAAACGCGTCTTTGCATAGACTTAACATTGAAATCACTCGCGTCAGACGCTCTTTTCGCGTTTGGTGTGAACGCACCATAACAATAACATTAGAGCGACAGCACTACCAACGTCCACAAGCGACTAGCGACATACAGCGACAAAATCTGACAAGTTAAAACAATATGACCTTTTCAGCTCATCATAAACCTGAACATGGGAGGCCCCTGAACTTGGGAGGCCCCTGGGCTTCAGCCCAGGTAAGCCCGTGCATTAAGGCGGCCTTGTGTGTGTGTGTGTGTGTTGTGGGGGGGTTTTTAAACACCTTGTCAAGAATAAAAAGCTTTGCATCCTCTACACCCTTACCCGCTTGATATGCGAACTGTAGTGGATCTAATTTGTCTACAGTTAGGAGGATGATTGTGTCCTTCAAGATCTTTTCAAAACATTTCATGACCAGGGCAGTTAATGCAATTGGTCTAAATTCATTGAGGTCTTTAGGAGATTTTGTTTTTGGGATGGGTATTACTGTTGATGTTTTCCATAAATCAGGTATATCCCCACTATCAGCACATTTTTGAAAGATAACTGTAAAAGCCTCACTAAGCTGCTCGGCGCAATAATGGAGTGGACGCCCACAGATGGCGTCAGGACCGGCAGCCTTACCTATTTTTGTACTTTTAAGTAGTGTTGTGACTTTTTCCTGTTGTATTTTTATCCCTCTCTGAGGCTTCCACGTCTCTCTCAATGTGACTAGACTATCTGAGAAGGACCTTTCGAACCTGCAGAAAAATGTATTAAAAATATCTGGCAAATCGCCGTCATCTATACCATTCAATTTTATTGGTTGCCCTGTTCTACACACAGGCTGATTGATGGCTGCCATGGTTTTAATGCCTTGCCAGGCTGCCTTTAGATCCCCACTATTATATTGATTTTCAATTTTATTCTTGTATTAGCTTTCTGCTTTCCTTATTTCATTTTTGACTTCTCTTGAGACAGCTTTTTTCTCTACCAGGTCCCCTAAGTAGAATGTCTTTTTTTTCCTGTTGATAACACTTTTCAATTCCTTCGTTACCCAAGGCTTGTTATTAGGATAAATGACCACTTTTTTAGATGGAATAATCATATCAACACAATATTTGACATAGGCAGACATTGTTTCTGTGAGTTCATTAATATCATTACAAGTGTCATAAAACAAGTCCAATCAGTACATTCCAGACACCCCTGTAGAGAGGAAATGCTGTCTTCTGTCCAAAGTTTTATGTTTTTTTCCTCACGATCAAGGCGTCTGAACGCGGGCTTATACACAGGCATCAAATAAATACTGTTGTGGTAGGAGGCACCAAGTGGCGGCATAGCCATAGATCTATAGGCTCCATTTACTGAGCCATAACATAGATCTAAAGTGGTGTTCCTCTGCGTTGTAGAACAAGTTATATACTGTTCATATGATCTTAAGGTCTTGTCTAAAGTACAGTGATTAAAATCTCCTATAAAAAACTTGGGGGCCTCTGGGCAAATAGAGTCCAGTCTGTGAGTGACATCAACGATCACTTGCGCTGCAATTGAAGCATTGGCTCGCGGGTGAATATACACAAGCGTATAAAACAGCTGTTGGAACTCTCGAGGTAAATAGAACGGCCGGAGAGACACAGTCAACAATTCAATATCCGAAGTGCATATTCTTTCTCTCACTACCACAGTGTTACAGTACCTTTTATTTACGTAGAGGCACACTCCTCCTCCCCGACTTTTCCCAGTTGTCATCGGGTCTCGGTCCAGGCGAATTGGGCTACCAAACCCAGTCATAGTTAAGTCCTCGTCCCGGTCTGACTCCCTTAGCCATGTTTCCGAGAAGGCGAGAAGATAAGTGTCTCTTATGCCGGGTTGCACTTGATCCAAGCTTCCAGCTCATCTGTCTTGTGCCTTAATGACTGCACGTTTGACAACAGGATTGTGGGGAGTGGGGGTAGCCTACGGCGGTTGTCGAGCCTGAGGTTTTTAAGTCTCCGATGCAGGCCTCCTCTTCTCCCTCTTTTCCGATGTTTGCTCCGTGCATGCAATCTGCACAACTCCGCCGGAATATCTGGTATAATACCGGCAGACGCTGTTCGTAGGGAGATCAGAAACTCCCGGCTGTGGATAACTTTCCC
Organism: Leuciscus leuciscus; assembly: GCF_965113295.1. NCBI lineage: Eukaryota > Metazoa > Chordata > Actinopteri > Cypriniformes > Leuciscidae > Leuciscus > Leuciscus leuciscus. The sequence goes on along the minus strand of NC_138725.1, from coordinate 39,221,951 downwards.
CAGTACTCCATACTCCGAACCGTAACAGGTGGAGAGTTCAAGCAATAGCGTTATCACAATAGATATTGCGAACAGTTGATCGAAAGTCTTTAGAAGCCGCATCTCTGGATCACTTCCACTCACGCATAAACATTAACATCCACAATAAAAACTAAATAAAAACTCAATAAAACGAGTACAACAAACAATGGATGGGCAAGCTGTTGGGTCGCACACGCACTGGAGCGCCCCGGACGCACCGGGGCGTACTTGAATCAGAATCAGAATCAGAATCAGAATCAGAAAGAGCTTTATTGCCAAGTATGCTTGCGCATACAAGGAATTTGTCTTAGTGACAGTAGCTTCCAGTACACATACAATATAAAGTGACAAGACAAGTGACAAGTAACATAGGTATAAATAAAAAATAGAAAAAATAAAAATAAAATAAAAATAAAAGATTATAAATTATAAATATATATAAAGTTATAAGGTGCTATAATGAAATGTCTGAGGGAAGTATTGCACATGTTTGTTCCACAGTAGGGGAACATTTAAGTGTTCATGAGGTAGATGGCCTGGGGAAAGAAACTTTTCCTGTGTCTGGTTGTTTTTGTGCTCGGTGCTCTGTAGCGTCGACCAGACGGTAACAGTTCAAACAGAAAGTGTGCTGGGTGTGACGGGTCCAGAGTGATTTTGCGAGCCCTTTTACTCACTCTGGATGAGTGCAGTACTTTGAGTGTGGGAAGGGTAGTGCCAGTGATTCGCTCAGCAGTCCGAACTATCCGCTGTAGTCTACGGAGGTCGGTTTTGGTAGCAGAGCCGAACCAGACGGTGATGGAAGTGCAGAGGATGGACTGGATGACAGCTGAGTAGAACTGTACGAGCAGCTCCTGTGGCAGGTTGAATTTCCTCAGCTGACGCAGGAAGTACAGTCTCTGTTGGGCTTTCTTCACAATAGAGTCTATGTGAGTGTCCCACTTCAGATCCTGAGAGATGGTGGTGCCCAGGAACCTGAATGACTCTACTGCAGTCACAGTGCTGTCCATGATGGTGAGTGAAGGGAGTGCAGGGGGGTTTCTCCTGAAGTCCACGATCATCTCCACTGTTTTGAGCGTGTTCAGCTCCAGGTTGTTATAACTGCACCAAAGAGCCAGCTGCTCCACCTTCTGTCTGTACGCAGACTCGTCACCGTTCCGGATGAGTCCGATAACAGTAGTGTCGTCCGCAAACTTCAGGAGCTTGACAGAGGTGTCTTTAGAGGTGCAGTCATTTGTGTACAGGGAGAAGAGCAGTGGTGAGAGAACACATCCCTGTGGAGCACCGGTGCTGATGGTGCGGCTGTCGGACGTGATTTTGCCCATTCTGACTAGCTGTTGTCTGTCTGTCAGAAAGCTGGTGATCCATTGACAGATGGAGCTAGGGACAGAGAGCTGGGTCAGTTTGGTCTGGAGCAGTGATGGGACGATGGTGTTGAAGGCAGAACTAAAGTCCACGAACAGAATCCTTGCAAAGGTCCCTGGTTTGTCCAGATGTTGTAGGGTGTAATGCAGTCCCATATTGACCACATCATCCACAGACCGGTTTGCTCTGTAGGCAAACTGCAGGGGGTCCAGCAAGGGTCCAGTGATGTCCTTCAGATATGCTAACACCAGTCTTTCGAATGACTTCATGGCCACAGATGTTAAGGCAACAGGTCTGTAGTCATTGAGTCCTGTGATCTTTGGTTTCTTCGGGATTGGGATGATGGTGGAGCGTTTAAAGCAGAAAGGGACTTTGCACTGCTCCAGTGATCTGTTGAAGATCAGTGAGAAGATAGAGGCCAGCTGGTCAGCGCAGGTTTTCAGACAGGCTGGTGAAACACCGTCTGGGCCTGGTGCTTTCCTTCTCTTCTGTTTCCTGAAGATTTGACGCACATTATCCCAGTGCCGGCCCGAGCCTTTTGGGGGCCCTAAGCAGAATTTGATTTGGGGGCCCCCTCCCACCACACAGAGTCACCTGTGCTTGACGATTATTGACACAATGTCACGCTATAATGTTACATTATAAATTAATACAATGAGGTTATGTATTAATACAAAATAAATACTTAATAAAAAATAGATACTTAAAAAAGTTTTAACTTTTTCTTTACTCTTTTACTAACTCTTGGAAACTTCTGAAAACAAACTGTCACAAAACATATTAAAAAAATTATTTGCAAAATATCCTCCAACGTTTTGCAACACTTTGCAGTTTGAATGATGTCTTGTATGACCATGACGGAGTATGTTTTTTTATGTTTCCACTGTTCGATCGCGCCCGCGCCCGCGACTCACACACACACACACACACACACACAAACATATTCCAGCTTTGTAATCTTCCACTGTGATGTTTCCAAGCACATTTTTGCGCGTGTGAACAGGATGATTTTTTCCGTCGATATTGGAACGTGAGTGAAGTACAAAGCCTATGATAAAGAATAGTTTACCATCCAAATCCATCGCGAACGTTGAAACATTTTGATTCTAATGAGAGAGATACGTGAGCCCAACGCTGCTTACTTTCACAATTTGTGCGCAAAGTCACGGTAATGTTAAGCCATATCACAAAAATTTGATTTGATCAATGATTTATCCTTTAAATGTAATGATATTCAGAACAGAACAAGAATAAAAAAATAACTATAAACAAGCCAAAACGAAATAATTTAAAGCGAAAATTATTTCGTTTTGGCTTGTTTATAGTTATTTTTTTATTCTTGTTCTGTTCTGAATATCATTACATTTAAAGGATAAATCATTGATCAAATCAAATTTTTGTGATATGGCTTAACATTACCGTGACTTTGCGCACAAATTGTCTATGCACGCGAGGTTATGCGCATCAAACACTGGCAGACTCAGCAGCAGTTGTAGGCAGGTATATTGATCATGAAATCAGAATTTTCTTGTCTTGAATTATTAATCCTTTCATTCATTTATGTCACTTGTTTAAGTTAATTAATATGTAAAAAAAATAAAAATAAAAAAAACTCAATTGGGGGCCCCCTGGTGGCGAGGGGGCCCCAAGCAGCCGCTTAGTTCGCTTATGCCTCGGGCCGGCCCTGCATTATCCTCACTGATCTGAAGTGCAGGGGGGGAGGGGAGGGGGATGGCTGGAGGTGTTGATGGCTGTGTAGAGAGATGGTCAGGGCGGGTATGGGGTGTCTGATCGGGGGTCTCAAATCTACAGTAAAAGACATTCAGCTCGTTCGCAAGATGCTTGTTGCTGTCGATGCTGGGGGATGGTGTCTTGTAGTTGGTAATGTCTTTCAGGCCTTTCCACACTGATGCAGGGTCGTTGGAGGAAAACTGGTTTTCCAGCTTTTTTTTTTAATGTATTGTTCATTTATTAATTGAAGGGTATCATGTATCTGGATGCTGTGGCAACCATAACAGCTCTGTATTCTCATGGCTACCTTGTTTTGAATGGTACATTCTCCATGGATTAATTAGTGGTTCCTCCCATATGTATGCTGAAGGGTTTGGATGCAGCAGAACATTTGTGCAGCCTTGAAAAATGGTTGTTGTTGAATCTATGCTGAATTTTTCCAGCACAGTTACATTACTGGGTGCTTTTCTTTTGTTATTGTTTTTTTATCGACTTTCCTGTGACTCCACATCTCAGGAAGAGGGGAAAGAGCCACCGGGACCCAAACCTCTGCCGTTGCTGGGGAACCTGCTGTCCCTTGACCTCAAGAGACCCTTTGACACCCTTTGTGAGGTGAGAACTTGACATAGACACATTTCAACAATTATAGAAACATTTTAACATATGTCTTTCTTTGTGTCCTCCAGCTGTCCAGAAATTACGGGAATGTTTTCCAAGTGTTTTTGGGTCCTAAAAAAGTTGTGGTACTAGCTGGACACAAAACTGTTAAAGAAGCTCTTGTGAACTTCGCAGATGAGTTTGGGGAGCGAGATATTACACCATCTTTCAGGATAATTACCGATGGTCATGGTAAGAATAACTGAAAGCTGTGTTTGCATTTAAATCAGTTCTTAATTTACCATCCAAGGGCCAGATTTACTTACAGCTTGCGGCAGCGCAAACCCTTTTTTGCCATAAAAAAACTACTCTCAGGAATAACTAAAGACACACAGTGAATAATTAGCGCTGAAAATGCGTGGGCACAGTTATTTTTGCAGCTGACCTTATTGCATATCCATTTGTAGGAGTTTCTCTTTCAGAAGTAACATTTATGAGAGGAGAGTATTTAAATGAATCATGCAAGAAGATTTAATAAGGTTTACGCTCAACAATTTACTTTTGTGTGCTCCATTATTTACCACCAAAAAAAAAAAAAAGCATGTGTTAAACCATTTGCGTTTTAGATTGTGTTGGTCATTATGGAAATTATCCGGCTGTGTCTGTATTCTTCAATGTGTGCGTCATCAGTAGATCACATGCAGAACTTTCCACTCCCATCTGTCTTTTTTGGGATTGCGCTCTCATGCTAGTTTACCCAGATTAGTAAATATGGCCCCAAGTGTGTTGAGTGCTATGCTGTTTGTTATGTAGCATAAATGAAAGCTGTGCTGGCATCTCATTGTATTGGTTAGTTTTTAGAGGCCAAGCACAGGTGATCGTTGTCGTTCTTATTATTATTCTTCTGCTCTGGAAGTCTATTGCACCACATAGAACTGCTTGTGGGAAAGTTATGAAATTTGGCACACAAATAGAGGACAGTCTGAACTGTCACCATAGCAAGTTTGGTGTCTCAAACTCAATCCCTCTAGCGCCACCAACTGTCCAAATTTGCACTTATGGTTATGTTATAACATTTGAACCGTAAGACCTAGAAACAAAATATATATTTTCTTCTGATTCCTTGGCTCAAGACGATTTGATCCCTATGACGTCATTAAAATATTTCTGCTATTTAAAATTTTTTGAAATATTTTGGGACAATTTCGGCGCAGTGCCTCCTAGTGGTATAAAAGTAGATATGTAGATATGAAGTAGATATAAAAAAAATGGCTATTTTTGCTTATAACTTCTGAACTCTTTGGCCAAAAAATCTCTTTAGAATAGGTGCAGCATGAATCCCAATTTTCCCAGCATATTCCCAAAAATGCTAATAACTTTTGATTGCATTAGCCTATTGTAATGAATTCAGACCCAATGATTCCGTTGGCCATGCCGAGAACATAGATACCAATTTTGCCATATTTGGCCAAACTTCCTGTCATGATGGCAAAATGACTCAAAACGCCAAAACGGATGTTTCTCTGCAATGCTTTGGCACTTTGACACCAAACTTTGCTGGTGGTGTTATTGCCACCTTATTCTGACCACACCGCAATAATTAAGTCACAGCGCCTGATAATTGCTGCTTGCAGCTATATTCTGCTTATTGTTGCTCTACTGCCTTTGGAGTTTAGTGCAGCCAACTGCATATTAAGAAAATGTCTGATTGGGAATTTCTAATTTCTAGACTTGTGAACGGTTGGTTCTGTGTTGATCAGGGATCCTCTTTTCCAATGGAGAGAACTGGAGAGAGATGCGACGCTTCGCTCTCAGCAACCTGCGGGACTTCGGGATGGGCAAGAGAGGAAGTGAAGAGAAAATCATAGAGGAAATTCAGTATCTGAAAGGAGAGTTTGATAAGTTTGAAGGTACAAGCTGAAACACATTTATGGATATCTGTAATCATGCTCTTAGTTTAAAGGATCCGTTGAGAGACATTTGTTTTCTCTTCACAGGGAAACCCTTCGACACAACACAGCCTGTGAACTACGCTGTGTCAAACATCATCTCATCTATTGTGTACGGCAGCAGATTTGAATACACAGACCCACAATTCACAGAAATGGTCGACAGGGCAAATGAAAATATTCGACTTAGTGGATCAGCTTCTATGATGGTATGGAAGTATGTTTTACTGTATGTTTTTGGTGACTTCATTTAAAAAAAAATCATTAATACATGCTTTTTTTTTTTTTCTCTGTGTGTACTTGTAGCTTTATAATATATTTCCGTGGTTGGGTCCATTCCTCAAAAGCAAAAGGATTATTGTACAAAATGTGTTGAAAAATAGAGCAGAAATGATGAGGTTGATCACTGGACTGCTGGAGACTCTGAATCCACACGACCGCAGAGGGTTTGTCGACTCCTTTCTCATCCGCAAACAGAGCGATGAGGTACAGAGGATCACCTTGTTCCATAGAAATACAGGAGAAAGTAAAACGTAATCATCAGTTTGTTTATAAAACTAATTTCAAAATAAACTATAAAACTAATAATAGTATATACAATTTATTTTTATTTTATTTTATTGAACTTAGTTATTAAATTAAAATGAAATATTAATATATTTGGGAACACTACAATAACATTTTTTTTTTTTTATTTTTTTTTTTTTACCATTGGTTAACTACATTATTTATCATAAATTAACAATGAAAAATACTTCTAAAGCATTTAATTAATCGTATGTGATGTTATTTTCCATATTTCCATATTCCACTTTGTTAAAATTAAAATATATCTGGTAATTATTATTTAATAGACCCAAGTTAACATGAACTAAACATGAACTAACAAGAAACAGTTGTATTGTTATTAACTAACATTAAAAAAGATGAATAATTAGTGTAACAAAGGTATTGCTCATTGTTAGTTAATGTTAATGCTAACTAATGAGACCTTATTGTAAGGTGTTACAGACTGGCAGTTCTATTTGTAAAATCTGTTGACTTTTTAAATTCTTGTTGTATCATATGCCAAGGGTAAAAGTTCAGAAATGGACGGGGGAATATATCTTAATATGGTTCTTAAACTACACCTAAATGAATTTCAATGTTTCAATTTGTTTATTTATTTAGTTTTGAATGTATTATAATCAATGAAGAACTTTGAAATATTTTTTCTTTAGTATTTTATAAAAAGTATAAATTTGGGCTTTGTGGATTTGTACTTGTCAGCAATCCTGCAAGAAGGACACACACTTTCACCAAGAGAATCTTCTTGTGACAGTGGGAAATCTGTTTGCTGCTGGTACTGACACGACAGGAACGACTCTGCGCTGGGGTTTGATGCTCATGGCTAAATACCCTCATATACAGGGTAAAAACACAGTATTTAAAGTGTTTGTTCCCATGCTGATGTTTATTTTTTTCTCACATCAGCTGAATTCATTTGATTCGTAAAACACAAAAATATGCCATAATGCAGATCGAGTTCATGAGGAGATTGACCGGGTGATCGGTGGATGTCAGCCAGTGGTGGACGACAGGAGGAACTTACCGTATACAGACGCAGTGATTCATGAAACCCAGAGACTGGCTAATATTGTGCCCATGAATCTCCCTCATATAACCAGCTGTGATGTTCACTTCAATGGATACTTCATCAAGAAGGTCAGTCAGAAAAATACATATTTAGCCCTAGAAAAGATGCTATGTGCATCTTGAACATTGTCTTTTCTCCATTTTCTAGGGTACCACTGTCATTCCTCTGCTGACGTCTGTTTTGAAGGATCCAAGCGAATGGGAGAAACCAAACAGCTTTTACCCAGAACATTTCCTAGATGAGAAGGGCCAGCTTGTCAAGAGAGATGCTTTCATGCCCTTTTCTGCAGGTATACGCTCAACTCTAAACACCTAGTGTTTTGAAGAAATAAACATTTAATTTGGATTTAATTAAATTGAATCTCTCTCTCTCTCTCTCTCTCTCTCTCTCTCTCTCTCTCTCTCTCTCTCTCTCTCTCTCTCTCCCCTTCTCTCTCCCCCCCTCCCTCTCCCCCCCCTCCCTCTCCCTCTCCCTCCCTCCCTCTCCCTCTCCCTCTCTCCCTCTCTCTCTCTCTCTCTCTCTCTCTCTCTCTCTCTCTCTCTCTCTCTCTCCCTCTCTCTCAGGCCGAAGGGTTTGTTTGGGAGAGAGTTTGGCCAGGATGGAGCTCTTCCTGTTCTTCACTGCCCTCCTTCAGAGCTACCGCTTCACAACTCCACTTGGAGTGTCTGGAGATGATCTGGATCTCAAAGGAATAGTCGGAATCACGTTGAATCCGTCCCCACACAAGCTGTGTGCAATCAGACGCTCCTGATACTGGACAATCAAAACAGAAACAAGATATTTTACATCAATTTAAATAAGAACTGGCATGATTTTACTTGTTCTGAGTAAATTCAAAAATTTAAGTCTGCGAATAACTCATGAGAAATGTGTAAAATCACTTCTGACTTTTGCATTGCATGAAATTCCTTGAGAAACAGGTGCATGTATAATGTTTGTTCATTTTTTAATGTTAAAATTTTATTGTGAAAAATATCAATAAAAATGTATGTTGTTTTTGTCATAGTCATGTTCAGTTTTTTTTTGTTTTCATTCATGACATGTGTTCCCTTTGTTCTAGTTTCCTACCACTCGTCAGTCACCATGGACACTATTCATCTGTAACACTTAATTTCGATAGTCCACTTTAGACATTCTTCTAATAACTTTGCAGCTACATGTCAACTAACTGTCTTTAGAGGATTAGTAGACTGTCTGCTTAATATTTACTAACACTTTATTTTGTTGGTCTTCCAACAGATATTCTACTGACTATAAGTAACTTGGCAACTACAAGTCAACTTATTCTCCTAACCCGAACCCGAACCCTAACACCTAACCATAACCTTACAGTCTACTGACAGTCTACTACAGTCTACTAATACTCTAATAGTAATGAGAGTTAGTTGTACTTGTAGTTGCAAAGTTACTTATAGTTAGTAGAATGTCAAGTGGACTATTGAAATAAAATGTATTGAAATAAACTATTGAAATAAAGTGTAACCCATTCATCACAGTTGTTCGTCGTTTAGTTAATCGTCACTGTGTATTTAGTTCATGACGTGTTCTGTGGCGTTTTCTGGTATTGTTTGTGCATACCGCCGTGACGCGTCAGCCAGAGCCTGAGGAGATGAAGACAGAGCTGACCCTTGCCCCAGAATAGGAGCTCCAGCATGAGTCTGACCAGGGATGTGACAACACGATACCAGCGGACAAGGGAATCGTAACTGCAGAGAAGGAGGACTGGCTGATCAACTTCAAGGAAGAAATATCAACTCCCACCCTATCCCACCCGGTACCTTCATCATCGCTGGTTTTGGACATTACCAATGAGTGTGAACTATGATTTCGTCATCCCATCGATCCACATGGACTGTGCTATTAAAATGTTTCTGTCTAGTTGTGTGGCACCGCGAAGCTCGGCCAGAACTCCAGCCCCAATGCTGCCGTATACCTGCAGCCCTGCGACGTCTTCGGGGAGTCCCTGTGATGTCTAGCTCGGTCTCTGGCCTCTGTTCTCTTCGCTCCATCTCGGCCTGTCGACCTGTCGGCTCCATCTTGGCTCCTCCCTCCTTCGGCTCCACCGGAGACCCTCTGCCTTGTGGTTCCACCGGGCTCCCTCATCTTGCTTTCTCCTACTTGGTCGGTCATCACACTGCTTCCACCACGGTCTTACGGGCCATCCGCTGTGCACCGTCCCTCCACCCCTTCAGCTGCAGCAAAGCGAGTTCCTCCTTCCCTTCGGCATCACCTCTGGACTCCGTCACACTGGCTCCACCTCAGCCCTTGGGTACTCTGGCGTCGCCTTCGACGACTGCCTTGGTCTCCAGTACCAGTGATGTCGATCGTTTCCATCGGCTCTCCATCTGCGGCTGTCGAGCCATCGGCCTCGTCTCCGCCAGTAGTCCCCCAGTTGTTGTCAGCCTCGACACCAGCTTGGCTCCTCCCTCCCTCTACTCCGCCGTGGGCTTTTGGCACTGGACAGCTCTGGGCCTGTGCCTTCAGGCTGTGCCAATCTTTGCCGCAGAGATCTTGTCGTCCCCTCATCGGCAAACGGAGACGTGAAGTCAGACACTTTCTGGTTCCCGTAGTGACCGCTCACGTGGTGTTTGCATTCTTTACCACAGCTGAAGTGAAATAAATGCAATATTTGCCAAATAATACACAGATGTTTCAGAGACATTTTCATTCAATACTTTATGTACTGCTTCATACAGCGTCTGTTTGAACAAGAATAAAGTTCAACATAAGCTACTATCAATGAAGTGGAGTCTACATTTTTTAATCAGTTTTAATTCGATAAACATGACACAATATACCATCGCAACTACATGAAAGAGTGTTTACTGTTATACAAAACTGATTTGCGAGCTTTAGAAGAACTAAAGGTATTCGAATAAACACGAAACACACGTGATCGTTGTCATGCGGTGAGTCCGGCCAATCGTGGAACAGCTGTGTCGTCATCACAGCTCGTGCAGCCCAGTGCAGCCGCTCTTGAGAAGCTGCACTGGCTGAGTTCTCCGGCTCTCGAATCGCTCTCGCGGTACTTTGATGGCACACGTCACAGTCACGTGGCGTCGGCGCTGTATCAAGTCGGACAAAATTTCTAACCGGCATGCACTGCTTCAAGTCAGCCGCCGATCGGTCTGCGCAGAGATGCATGAATTCGAACAAGCCTTTTGTTTTCATTCATGACATGTGTTACCTTTGTTGTAGTTTCCTACATGTAGAATGTAGACACTAACGTACTCGGTTACTAACGTAACCTCGGTTCTCTCTAGAGAGGAAACGAGTACTGCGTAAATCTTACGCTAGGGGAAAATCTCTTTTCCGCGAGATACTGAAGCCAAAAATTATCCTTAATTTTGAAATAATGTAAAACGCGTTGCGGCAGCATGCAGACACAGGCGAGACGGCTTGTGCGCCTATTGGCTGCCCTGCGGCAACTGCAGCAGCCTATCGATAAGGCCCACTCGTCACGTCCCGCCAGAATGGGCGTGGTCAAGGGCTATAAACATAGCTTCGAGAGGCTAGCTCACTGGTTTTTCATCGCCGAAGCGAACCAGAGCGTGTGCAGGCACGGCAAGATACGCAGTACTCGTTTCCTCTCTAGAGAGAACCGAGGTTACGTTAGTAACCGAGTACGTTCTCTTACGAGAGGTACTCTCGTACTGCGTAAATCTTACGCTAGGGGAAACAGTGTAAAACGCTGTGCATGCTAAGATCCAGCACCAAAGTCCCAAGGGCAAGTGCCCGGGCTCATATAGTATATGATCATAAGGGACTCACAGAGAGCCCAGGAAAGAGTGGCTAGAATAGCATCATTCCTGTAATAATATAACATCTTATAAGGAGCAGTTATACTGATGATGTGTCGTACAGTCAGGGCGACCCCCGGCCTGGACTGACGAATATAGTGGGTCTTACATACTGCCCATAGAGCTGCGCGATCCAACAGCGAGCATTTGCTCAAGCAGTTTCAGTATTCTGGCCCGAACACATCAGGGCATACAGTACCGATTTTAGACCGAAAGCAGCTTAGCCTGCAAGGCGGGAACCTCTAGGTTATAAAACCTTATAAATGTAGACGGGGAGGCCCAGCCTGCCGCCATACAGATATCTTGCAAGGCAATCCCACTAGACCAAGCCCACGACGAGGCCACGCCTCTCGTGGAGTGTGCTCTGACTCCAAATGGGCACTGTAAGCCCTTAGAGGTATAAGCCAGCGCTATAGCATCAACTATCCAACTGGATAGGCTCTGTTTCGACACGGCAAGTCCCTTAGAACGTCCGTAGAGTGAAAACAAAGAGCTGCTCTGTCTGTCTGAAAACAGACGAGCGAGACACATAAGCTCTTAATGCCCTGACTGGGCAAAGGAAGCTTGCGTCTCCTTCCTCGTCAGAGACCGGTAAGGCTGACAGGGAATGACCTGCGCCCTAAACGGTGTGTTGAGGGATTTTGGAACATAACCGTGCTTAGGTTTGAGTATAACTCTTGAGTCATTAGGCCCAAACTCCATACACGTCGCGCTTACTGAGAGCGCGTGTAAGTCCCCTGTGCGCTTCACTGAAGCGAGAGCCAGAAGAAACACTGTCTTGAAAGACAGGTGTTTAAGATCAATCGTCTGTAAAGGCTCGAATGGGTCACCTTTCATGGCTTCCAGCACTGTAGAAAGGTTCCATACAGGGACTGAGGGAGGTCTGGGAGGATTCAGTCTCTTAGCTCCTCTAAGGAAGACGATGACTAAATCGTTCCTTCCTACTGACTGACCCAGCGTTGTTTTTGAGAACGCTGCTATGGCCGCCACATACACTTTGAGCGTGGAAGGGGTCCTGCCCTTGTCCAACAGCTCTTGTAGGAAGGAGAGAACCTCCGTCACCCCACAGTCTAGGGGCGACACGCCACGAGCTGTGCACCAGCTGGAGAACACTGACCATTTCGAGGAATAGAGACGTCGCATAGACGGAGCTCTAGCCTGCGTGATCGTGTTTAACACTCCGCTTGGGGAGGTCAGCGGGTACCCGTTGATGGCCCAAACATGAAGGGACCACAGCTCTGGGCGCGGATGCCAAAACGAGCCCTTGGCCTGAGAGAGGAGGTCCCTCCTCACTGGCACTGGCCATGGGGCAGTGCTTGCTAGCTGCATCAGAACTGGGAACCAGGGTTGGTTTTTCCAGAACGGCGCTACGAGTAGCACTGAGCATCCTTCTCTGATCCGTTCTATCACCTGAGGCAGGAGAAAGACGGGAGGAAAGGCATAGAGCGGGCGGCGGGGCCATACGTGAGCCAGCGCGTCCCTGCTCTTGGAGAAAAATTCCAGACAGTGAGCGTTTTCTTGAGACGCGAACAGGTCTACTTCCGCTCTGCCGAATTTCTTCCACAGCAGCTGGACTGTCTGTGGGTGTAGAGGCCATTCGCCTGTCGGAACATTGTTTCTGGACAGTCTGTCCGGTCCTACGTTCAGGAGCCCTGGCACATGCGCTGCTCTCGGCGAGAGCAGGTTGCGCTGAGCCCACACCAGGAGGCGTTCTGTCAGCCTGTGCAGGTTTCGGGACCTGAGGCCGCCCTGGCGATTTATGTAGGACACCACTGACATGTTGTCCGAGCGGACCAGGACGTGGTGTCCTCGTATTTAGGGACAAAAACGCGTCAGTGCGTTGTCTACTGCCAACATTTCGAGGCAGTTTATGTGTAGAAGCTTCTCCCGTTCTGACCATTGGCCGAAGAACGGTCTGCCCTTGAGCAGTGCTCCCCATCCCAAGGTGGAGGCGTCCGTAGACACTACCTTCACACTCGAGGAAGTCCCCAGGCTAACACCTGATTGGTACAAGTCGTTTGCTTTCCAAGGTTTCAGAGCTGCGATGCATTTCTGATTGACCTTGAGACGAAGCAGACCGGAAGCCCACGCTCGGCGCGGTACTCGCGCTTTCAGCCAGAACTGTAGCGGGCGCATGCGAAGCAAGCCCAGCTGAAGTACTGATGATGCTGAGGCCATGAGACCTAGCATCCTCTGAAATTTCTTGAGCAGGACAGATGCGCCGCAGCGGAAAGAGCTCGCTGCGCGCTGAATGTCTAGTACGCGCTCTGGTGACAGTCGCGCTATCATAGACAGCGAGTCCAGTTCTGTGCCCAGATATTATCTGTCTGGGAGACAGAGAACTCTTCGCCCAATTGACCCAGATTCTCGAGGTGATCGAGCAAAATGGTCCTGTGCTCTATGAGCACCGAGTGAGATTGAGCTAGAATCAGCCAATCGTCCAAGTAGTTCAATACTCGCATGCCCTGTAGTCTGAGGGGTGCGAGCGGCTAGAGACAAGCCGAACGGTAGGACTGAGCACTGATATGCCTGGCCCTCGAAGGCGAATCTCAAACGTCGCCTGTGACGTGACGCTATTTGTATTTGAAAATATGCGTCTTTCAGATCTATTGACACAAACCAATCTCCTCGGCGAATGTGCGTGAGGGTTTTTCTGGTCGTGAGCATTCTGAACTGTTGCTTCGCAAGCACTCTGTTCAGTTGCCTTAGATCTAGTATGGGTCTGAGACCCCCGTCTTTTTTCAGTACCAGGAAGTATCTGCTGTATACTGCCCTACAAAGCAAAAAGGCAGTAACTGCATTTTTGGTCAAAAATGAGTTATTATCATTTTCATGACATTCAAGGCATCCTTTGTTATGTGACAAAACATCTTATCTCAAATGTGTGTCGTTTTGGAGAAAAATGGTAGTCGTTTGTACAGTAACTGCAAAAAGCCCTAGTGAAACAAAGCATGAGTACAGTAACATCCATTACTGTATTCTTGTTATGTTTTACCTAACAAAAAATAACCGTGTTGCTGCGCAGTGAAGTTACTGTTTCCATGGTGAACACACACAGCTGATTTCACGGCATCCTCACGGGTAGTGTTGTCAAAAGTACCGGTACTTCGGTACCAAGTCGGTACTGAAATTTTTTAAATGTGAAGATACCAGCATTTCTGTAGTAGGGGAGACCGGGGACAGTTGCAACAGGGGATGGTTGCAACATGTCATTTTTCTCCAATCAGAAACAAGCTAGAGTGATGTCACTCATACTGCACATGCACAGTTAGACCCTCCACCCACCAAGAAGACAGTAGACATATTCAACATCTGCTGCTGCATTTATTGAACAAAACTTGTTTTGGGGGTATGAAAGTAAAAATTTTCATGAGATATATTTTTGTCATACTGTCCTGAACTTTTGTATGAATTAATCAAAACTTACTTCGTTTGAATTATTGTTTTGTTGACTTCTAAGTGACATGATTAGCATGTGTCAAAGTCAGTGTGTCTAGCAGGCGTATGATGTTCTGTCATGGCTGATAGGGTTGGGGACGGTTGCAACATGTTATAAATTGCATGTTTAATAAAAGTTTGTTGCATTGTTCAATTCTTCCTGTCTGACACTGAAATATGGAGAGATTGAATAGCATCTATAACACCTGCACACTGAATCTATGTAGGCCTATGTTCTACACATGAACAAACAAAACTCAATAACTGTTATTTGATAAATATGACTAAATAAATAAATAATAGGCTACAATAATATTATTGAAATAAATAATACTATAATATTATAGTAGGCCTAAAAAAGTTAATATTTTCAGAATTCTTTGCTCATTGAGACAAAAAGCTTAAGTTAATTAATGAAATTTAAGGTATTTTTAACATGTTGCAACCGTCCCTGGGTTGTGTTGCAACTGTCCCCTGGGTCGGGGTCAGTTGCAACATCTGACTTCTTCCATTCAAATAAATACTGTGAACGATATGTCATATATAATCATCTTTAAATGGTATGGGTAATTAGCAGACAGATGCAAGTTTAATATACAAATTTGGTTGGTCTAGTCCAAATAGTCTCTGAGTAATTGAGAGAAATGCAAAAAGTGTTGCAACTGTCCCCGGTCTCCCCTACCGGTACCCACTAATAGGAGCTGTTTTCAGTTGCTTCTGTGTTTATCTAAGCATATCAACGTAGCCGACATATACCACGATATACATATACATACTGTCTGTGTGTATTAAACCGCAAAAAGACTATTTAAATATTAACCCTGCATGTTCTGTTGGTCTCTGTGTGAATGAATGGCGCAGACGCGCGATTTCATTTACCTCACACACACACACACACACACACACACACACAGAAGCATGAGTGACGCTCGCGCTGTTTTCAGTCTCTGCTGCCTCACGATATGATGACATGATGAAATTCATCTCCAGAGCCGCTCTGAGAGTCACTTCATGAGCATTTTACCGTTTCATTTGAGAAAAACTATCGTCATATCATACACACACAGAAACTCAAAGGTCTTCACGGCAACCCGTCAAAATAAAAGTTCGGTTTAACTTGAAGAAATTGACAGAAATAATTATATTAGGCTACTGTACAGTAGATTTAGCCACGTCTCCATGTATTAAAAATACTACTACTACTACTACTAATAATAATGTGTGTATAGAAGGTTGCCTAATTTTCACTTGATTTTTTTTATAAGCAATTTTTAAGTTTAAACAGCATGTAGCCTTCAATGCTTATATGTATTATTTATTTATGATTACCGTCATAAAAAAAAAAAAATTCAAACAGTTAAATAAAATAGAAAAATAGTTTCAACAGATTTTGCTGTGGTACCGAAATTGGTACCGAGAACCGTAAAATTTTAATGGTATCAGTACCGACTACTGGAATTTTTGTATCGTGACATCCCTACTCACGGGACGGTTTTAACATTTGCGATTTCACCCTTCTAACTTCACACAAATTAGAAACACTTAGGCAAAATTATTTTTTGCTCTGTTAAATTGGAGTTTAACTTGCCTATATTGCTCCAAAGAAAAGTTGTTTTGCAGTGCTTTAACATTAATGTGATTTGTAGGTAAAGCAGATACTACATTACAGATACAGAAACACCCCAAGACACACATTAATCTAATACTCACACATAATAATGTGGTCCTATTCAAAATAAATTGTCCCCATTTGGGCCTTGATACAGCTTAGCAATGTGAGACTTTAAGCAGCCGTTTCAGCACCAGAACAGCTTCCGGGTGGAAAATATTGACCTAAAATTGGCAAATTAGTTTGGGTTTGGTATATCCATGTTCAGGAAAACAAATGGTTCCAATTATTTCAAATACAGTGTATCTAACACACCCAGAGTCCAATTTGTGGCAAAATAGTTTTTGGAGAATCTGTAGTTACTGCTTTTTTCCTTGGTATGGTGCCATGTTTTTGGTAAGTAATACAAAGCAAGAATACAGTAACTGCAAAATAGGGGTAAAATATCAAATTAAATATGAGGATTGATATGTACAAAGAATAAGCTAATATAAAGTAACAAAACAGCCACATGCCCAATAATCTACCTACAACTACTTAGGCTGGATGACAGGATAACTTTAAAGTCATTTTTCTCAGTTCTGCACTCTGCATAGTTACTGCCTTTTTGCTTTGTAGGGCAGTATAGCCCTCCTTCACTCTGAGCTTGAGATAAAGGCTCTATGGCCCCTTTGCTCAACAGTTTAAAAATTTCGGCTCGAAGTAGGTGGTGCTACTTCTGTTTTTACCGTAGCTTCGACGCGCGTCACATTGCGGCGAGGGCGTCGGCGAAACTGTAGCGAATAGCCTCTTTCTATAATGTCTAGCACCCACTTCAAAACCCCCGGGTAGCCTTGCCCATGCATCTGCACGAATGGCTAGGGGCTGAATGCGGAGCGCACTCTGGTCGCTCAGCGACAGAGGGGCTTCGGTGTGCTGTAACATAAGCGTCGCGCTTCGAGGCAGGGGGCGCGCTGATAACAGCGGGCAGATTGCCCGCGCTCGACTCCTTTGCGGTGGTCAACCGAGAGGGGAGGGCTGGGCGAGTCCCGTAGGACCTGTCATGTCTATGTGTGAATGTGGGCGCGGGATAGCGGGCACATTTACAACACTGAGAGCATTGTCCGCCTGAGCAGAGCGAATGCACGTTGGTTTTGTTTTTACAGAAACCTTGAGATATGCGGAACGTAGTGTTTGTGGGCACTGGGCAGTGGGCACATTTACCACGTTTAATGCGCAATCGACCTGGGTCGATTTCATGTGCGCGAGCCCTGTGTGACGGGCTGTGTTTGTGTGTAGGAATTTCGTCTACATTCGTAACGCCATCGGCCGTGGCCGGGACACCAGAAAATACACTCTTACGGGATTTATCTGGGTAGCCGTAAAAGCGGCGTTTGTGTGCAGGCAAGCGGGCTGTTTCGCCGACTTGTTTACTGCAGAATACACTGGAACAGTCGCATTTACTGGAACTGAACGAGCGGGAAGTTGCCATAGAAACAGAGAGCGTCAACATGCTGGCGTTTGTTTGCAGGCGTGCGTGTATTACAGCAGGCTTGTTCACTGCAATATTGACATTTCCAGTCGTCTGAACTTCAGAGGCGGAAACCATAGAAACAGAGTTTGGGTGCAGGCGAACGGGTTGTACCACGCGCTCGTTGGCTGCAAAATACACATCTGCAGTCGCCTTTTCAGGGAACTGCCAGAGCGAGAATTGACGGCAAAAAGTGTGTTTTGCCGGTAGACCCGGGATTCGATCGCGGGTCTCTCGCGCGAAAATCTGACGATCTACCACTGGACCACAGAGGAAGACACACAGACATTCAGTAGCGCGAGTATTATCAAAGAGCGTCAACATGCTGGCGTTTGTTTGCAGGCGTGCGTGCAAAACAACAGGCTCGCTCACTGCAATATTGACATTTCCAGTCACCTGAACTTAAGAGGGGAATGAGAAATGTGTCAGGAGTGGAGGTCGGCCCGGCCGCAGCGGGGCTAAAAACACCCTTTTCTCCTTTCGCCAGTGACGCACGGGAACCATAGAAACGGTGTTTGGGTGCAGGCGAGCGGGTTGTACAGCGCGCTCGTTGGCTGCAAAATGCACATCTGCAGTCGCCTTTCAGGGAACTGACAGAGCGAAGCATTGGCGGCATAATATATCTGCCGTTAGACCGGGATTCGAACCCCGGTCTCTCGTGCGAAAAACCTAAGATTCCGCCACTGAGCCACAGGGGGGAACACAAAGGTGTATAGATGCATGAGCATATAAGAGAGCGTCAACATGTTTTCTTCGGCGTTTGCTTGCAAGCGTGCGTGTTACAACAGGCTCGTTTGCTGCAATATTGATATTTCCAGTCGCCTAATCAGGGAACTGAGTTGTCTTTTCGCCGGTGAGTGACGCGTGAATGGGGCGCAAGGGCAGCTTTCTTGTAACGTAAAGAAAAACTAACCCCGATCGTCCGCTTCCAGCCTCCCTTGTGAACGGCGCAGTTTGCGCGGCTCGAACAGAGGGAGAGAGAAAGCTAGCCCCGTGACCGTCCGCTCCTGACATCCCCTGTGAACGGCGCGGTTTGCGCGGCTCGAACAGAGGGAGAGCAGGTATCATCCCCCAAGCAGGCAAGGCAAGCGGGCGAACCGGCGAGCTTTGCGGGTTGGGGGGGGCGGAGGAGCAGTCTCGGAGAAGGATGCCAGGTGAGTCCTCAGAGTCACCATAGGCAGTAACTGGCTCGCAGTGAGGGCGGTCGCCGTCAGCGAGCGCGAGCGCGAGAGCTGCGTGATCCTCAGGAAAGGGGCGTCTTGAAAAAGACGCCCGGCTCTTTTAGTGCAATGAGAGTGTGTGTCGCGGCGGCGAGCACACACACATACACAAAACACAGTAGCAGAGAAAGGATATAACGCCGGATAGCGCAGCAGGAAGGCGACTGAAGGCGGCGCGGGCCAGCGGCTTCAGAGTGTCGACTCGTCCCGCTGAAAGGCTTTTTCAGACGGCGCGGCTTCTCTCCGGATCCAGCGATGCGAGAGCTTCGCTGAAGAGATGAAAAATCAGTGAGCTAGCCTCTCGAAGCTATGTTTATAGCCCTTGACCACGCCCATTCTGGCGGGACGTGACGTATTGGGCGCGAAGCGCCCCCATTGGAGCTGACGTCACGAGTGGGCCTTATCGATAGGCTGCTGCAGTTGCCGCAGGGCAGCCAATAGGCGCACAAGCCGTCTCGCCTGTGTCTGCATGCTGCCGCAACGCGTTTTACATTATTTCAAAATTAAGGATAATTTTTGGCTTCAGTATCTCGCGGAAAAGAGATTTTCCCCTAGCGTAAGATTTACGCAGTACGAGAGTACCTGTCGTAAGAGAACTACATTCATCACAGCTGTTCGTCATTTATTTAATCATCACTGTGTATTTACTTCATGACGTGTTCTGCTGAGTTGTCCGGTTTTGTTTGTGCATAGCACACTGTCTGGCACGTTAAGTATCTTGTTCTTTATTGTTTAAATAAACCCTGTGTAAATACCGCATCTTCTTCTTCATCTTCCTTGGATTATCGCCTTACAGTTTTCACACAAAATGAACCTCCTTTAACAACATTACTTAAGAGGCACAACTATGTAAGATAAGATTCAAAGTTAACTTTGAAATAAAAAAAATAAAAAAACACAAACTTCAAGACATATTTTTGAAAATAAACTTTTTGCTTCATATAATTTTGTTTCTCACTTATCTCATCTATATATGCAAAAAATTGGAGTTGTGACATAAATAACTAAGCCATGCTATCCAGCCTTCTGAAAATGAGCCTGTTTACTAATAGATAAATATTTATCAAATTGTTTCTGATTTGCTGGAACAAAACAAAATGTCTTGCAAGATTAAATGCTATTAATCTTTGCACTTTACCAGATCTTAAACAATGAATCCACATAAATGACAACATATTTGATGTACAAAAGCTTTGCCAATTATTCTTTTTTTCTGTACCTATTAGTTCAATAATAAAAAATTGTATACTTGAAAAATATAACTGTTGCTTTAACTGTAATCTACTGTGCACCATGATTACACCAACAACATTGGATTGTGCCTTTTTGACAGTCTCCACCTCCAAGACCAGGAGTAGCCACTCCCACTTTATCTATGTACATTTGAACTGTGCAAACCTCAAGGTCTTATGGGTATTGCTTTGTGAACATGGCTTTCATGGAAGCACTTCTTCAGGTTTCCAGCACAGGAACATTAATATGTTGTTTGCTTCTGCTCTTGGTTGTTTATCTCCTATTCTTCAGGTCTCAGAGAGATGAAAATGAACCTCCAGGGCCAAAACCGTTGCCACTTTTGGGAAATCTGCTAATGTTGGATATCAACAAACCACACTTGAGCCTATGTGAGGTAAGCATGAATGATATCAGTCCTGTTGGGCAACTGCTTCAGCTTTGTTTCCAGTGTTTTATCAGTAGAGAGCCTAGAAGTGTTGACAAACTGGTCTGGTGAGTTTTTACAGAGAACAATTCTTTTTTTTTTTTTTTTTTTCACAAAGTGGAAAGTTCAAATAGATCACACAGTTCAATAGTTTTCACAGAAATGACAATTCTGTCTTCATTTACTTACCTTCATGTTGCTCCAAACACACTTTTCCTTTCTTCTGTGGAACAAAAAATAACATATTTTGAAATGTATTATGTAATATATCACATTATATTTTGCAGTATATTCCCATATATTTTTGTTCTGTAAGGTACAGACATTTAAAGGAGAAATAAATCTGTTCCAAACATTATTCAACTTTATTCTGTGGAATAAGAGTATGTTTTGTCCATACAGTGTCCAAATCGTCAACCTAACCACAGGCTCTACTCTTCAGCACAATACTAACCCCACAAACTCACACATACCAGAAAACCTTTTAAATTAAAAAATAATAGCACATTAAACACCAACAGATCTTCCCCCTATATTAATATTGAGCAAAACACATTAAATAACACATAATCGTAACATTTGCTCTCCCTTTACATGCAAAGCATGCTGGGAACTAGAAATCTGCTGTAACTCATTCCGTGAACGTGTGTAATATATGTGTGAACAAACGTTCACATTTATATAGGAACATGTCTGTGCAATATACACAGTAAAGGATAAAACTTTGTGAATATTTCATGTAATGTTATTTTTGTCTTAATCTCAATCTCAAAATTCCAGCCAGTTGATAATACCTAGAATATCAAAATCGACTGCATATCTGCTTCGAGGTCTTGATTGTGGCATTTATTTGAGGTTTAGAATCTATTATTCCTGTAATTCCTTTGTCTTTTATGAATTTAATAAAGAATTCTGTCTCGTATTCCTGTCGTATTCCATGACCTGTAAATGCGCAAAATCTGTTTCCATAGCAGTTTTGGGAAATATTTATTTTTCGAATTGCCTGAAAAACCACCTTTTTGCGATAAAAGGGAAATTTTGCACAATTGACGTGTTTACATTGGGCGTATGTTCAATTCGCAGTTTCAATTTGTGCAATTTGAAGGGTAATGGAAACGCGGCTACTGTTTTGTGCGGATGGGTGGCCGGAGCACGTTGAGGGTTTTCTGTTAGAACGGTGTCGTGTTAGCAGCCCCTAAGTTAATAACTAATGATCTTCGCAACGGAAGTGAATCAATCAAAACTAACTTTAGCAGGAAAAAAACTTTATCCTAGAGCTGCTGTAAAGCCAAAACAATCTCTGGTACTGTAATTTCCTATTATCACTGTAAAGCTGCTTTGAAACATTTCATATTGTTAAAAGTGCTATATAAATGAAGGTGACTTGACTTGACTTGACTTAATTTATAAATATGTTATATGTATTAATATATAGCTATATACTGTTAAACCATTTAATATATTGATCATTCATATATTTGGAAATATATTTTCTTTTCGTAAGGGGTAACATCTCTTTCAATCTTCAACAGATGGCAAAGCAGTTCGGTCCAGTTTTCACGGTCTACTTTGGTCCAAAGAAAGTGGTTGTGCTAGCCGGCTACAAAACAGTAAAGCAAGCACTTGTTAATTATGCAGACGAATTTGGAGACAGAGAAATCACGCCACTGTTCCATGATTTCACTAAAGGTCATGGTAAGAGCAGCCCATTCTCCTGACAATATGTGACCCTGGACCACAAAACCAGTCACATGGGTTTTTTTATTTTTTTATATAAAAGCTGAATAAAGCTTTCCATTGATGTATGGTTTGTTAGGATAAGACAATATTTGGCCGAGATACAACTATTTGAAAATCTGGAATTTGAGGGAGCAAAAAAAAGTAAAAAATTTAGAAAATCGCTTTTAAAGTTGTCCATTTATGTTCACGATTGTGCTGCATTCACTCACAAAAATAAATGTTTTATATATTTACGGTAGGAAATTTACAAAATATCCTCATGGAACATGATCTTTACTTAATATCCTAATGATTTTTGACATAAAAGAAAAATCTATATTTTTGACCCATACAATGTATTGTTGGCTATTGCCACAAATATACCCGTGCAACTTGTGACTGGTTTTGTAATCCAGGGTCACATATACTTAAAGGTTTCTTTATACTTATTAACTTACAAATGAGTTACATACAGATGTTGGACACTTTTGGACATTTAAGTCACACTTATAAAATCTGAATTTTACTGCATACATTAGACACAAGAGGCATATGTGCCCAAATAACACTCGAGTGTTTCTCAGAACCAACTTCACTTTTCTGAGCCACTTTTAAAAAAAAATGTTTTAACCAACTGGTCTCTTTTCATGGATGTATGAAGTCTCTTCAGAAAGTGAAAGTGTCATGGTAAACAAAACCGGAAGCAATTGCAGATACTCAAAGCGTTTATTAGGCTCACAAAGAAACACAAACAGTTCAGGAAGGTGGCGACTCAGGCACGTGCAGGGACTTGATGGTCTGTGGTGCGCTGGTGCAGTGAAGGTGAATAATCCAAAATCCGGTGCTGGAGTGCGGTGAAACCAATGACGAAGAACACGAACGGCAGGAAGACAAGGCAGGGCGAACACAGACAAGGCAGGGCGAACACAGACAAGGCAGGGCGAACACAGACAAGGCAACTCCACGGAAACACTGACACGGCAATCACAGGACCTCAACAAACAATCCGACACTGGAACAGAGAAAGGTGTGAGTATATATATGGAATGGAAATGAATCGCAGCTGTGAACAGTGATTGTGATGATGATGATTATCAGCTGGAGCGCTGACGGACACGTGAGCGGGACAACGCCCACTCACACATAAACAACATAGACACGAGACAAGAAGGAACCAATGCATTCAACAACCGTGACAGAAAGTGTCCAAAACTTGTCTATATTTTCAAAAATGTATTTATATTTTAAATGTATATTTTGAAACCTAATAACAATCTTCATTTGTGAAATGTTTTCGCTGAGTATATATGTGTATATATGCATATATAATCTTCTTTAAATGCCATTTTGTTACATGCAATGCAAACACAATTACACATTTTTAATTGAGGCTTAAATATATAAAGACTTTTTACGGTCACTGTTTATTATTTACATTTATGCATTTAGCAGACACTTTCATACAAAATGACTTGCACTGCTTTCAATGTCTTGATTCTTATCAGTTCATGCATTTCCTGGGAATCCAACCGATGACCTTGGCGTCACTCGACTGTTTGAGCTACAAGTATATGATTAATTGATTACTGTTAGATTAATTTCAGAAATTAAACATCTTTGTAGGAATTATATTTGCCAATGGAGAGAGCTGGAAAGAGATGAGACGGTTTGCTCTCACCAATTTACGAGACTTCGGGATGGGAAAGAGACAAATTGAGGAGAAAATCATAGAGGAAACATTCCATTTACGAGAGGAATTTGAAAAGTTTGAAGGTAAAGTAATTAAAAAATCAATGCTTCTAAAGAGACATATTGCCGTAAAGCAAAGTTTCAAAAGTCATCAAGAAAATCACTAGTAGTACAGCAATATAGGCATGGTCATCAAATGGACCAAAAGTTGAAAACCTCGGCCTGTTCTTTTATAGGAAAACCTTTTGAAACCACACAGTTGATGAACTACGCTGCCTCAAGTGTCATTTCTGCCATTGTGTATGGCCGTAGATTCGAGTATACAGACCCTCACCTACGGAGTATGGTGGATCGAGCCAATGAGAGCGTCAGACTGAGTGGAACGGCGTCGGTGCAGGTTTATATACTATTTGAATATAACCTGTGAGAATTAATTAGTTTATAATGGTATAGAGTATTGAATTATGGTGAAAGAAACATCTCCTGATTTTGGTTCTCCAGCTTTACAACATGTTCCCTTTTTTGGGTTCATGGCTCAAGAATTGGAGACTGCTCATGAAAAACCTTGAGCTTGATATCAAAGAGATATCAGAGCTGGTGAGCAGTTTACATCAATCACTGAACCCACAAGACCTCAGAGGCATTGTCGATTCGTTCCTCGTCCGCAAGCAGACTGCAGAAGTATGGTCAATATAACGCAGCCTAAAATTTTAATGCTCATCTTGTTTTTTTACTCCTTTAATTCTCTAACGTACCATTTGATCAGGAATCTGGAGAGAAGAACTCACTTTTCCACAAGCAGAACATCATTTACACAGTCGGCAACCTGTTCATCGCTGGTACGGACACTACTAGTACAACAGTGCGCTGGAGCTTGCTGCTTATGGCCAAATATCCACATATACAAGGTATGATAGAAATATTGCAATTGACCCTCTGCAGGGAGCTTGATTGTCAGGCGATCTGACCAATCATAATCCGCCATCTGCCGAATCCGCCATTTTTGTCCGACAAAGCAGTCAGGAGAGTTGGTAGATTAATGTCGGTGGATTAGAACTTGAAAAATGTGTGTATTGACGTCTTTCCGCGGTTAAAACAAAATTCCTTCTTATGTTCTTTCATGTTTATTTGATGCTATAAATTAACTAGAAGGGAGAGATGATCGCTTCACGAGCAGCTTTAAGAGGCTCTACAGCGATCTGTCATAACACATTAAAGAGCCACAAAACGGTATTTATTGTTAAAATTTCTTCTTTTTTTCTTTTTCTTTTTTTTAAAGCTGAGACTTTGTTTCATATCAAAAGTAACCTGGTCTGTCCTGTCTGTCAGTGTTTTTGCTCCGCAATGTATATTTCACTGTGTGAGAACATGGTGTGGCGTGAGAGCGGTGTGACTTGTCGGACATAGCAACAGTAACTAAAGGGGGTGGGTGTTTGCGAACGGTCAATTGGCTGGAATGTTTTCTTGAAGCATTATTCTAGATATTCTGGATTTACAAGTTAAACTCAGCTCAACAGCATTTGAGGCATAATGTTGATTACCAAGGGAAAATACTTACAATGAGGCACTTACTTACAATGGAAATGAATGAGGCCATTCTGTAAATGTTAAAACACTGACTGTTTCAATAGTACAGCCACAATATGCAAAAAAAAAAAAAAAAAAAAAAAAAAAAAAAACCTGCCCAACTGAAGTAAACACTGATCACCATAATGGTGATATCAAACCAAACGATTATTTTCAATAAAACATCAACATCTAAACTTCTGTTAATTCTCAATAAGAACTTCTGTAGACATATGACAGAAACAAAGCAATCTGGTTAGTAATAAGGGAAGCTGGTAATGCTGTTTGTGGAGTTGTTTAATCCTCCTCTGCTGAGATCTTCATTGATTTAATGTATTTTATCTTCAGTTGATTTCATCAAAGGCTGTGGCTGGAAGTCAGTTGTAGTCTGTGTTTCAGTGTGGTTAATCCAACCAAAATTTGATGTCTGCCCAACGTTGGAGCTTGACCTCGACCCGATTTTCATTTTCAACCAAAATTTGACATCTGACTGACGTTGGAGTCCATGTCCAGTGCCCACTAGGAAACTTCCAGCTAAAAACATTATAAGAATGTTAGGAGATAATGTTCTAACATTGTTATATACATTTTTTTAAATGTTTTTAGAAAATGTTATCCTACCTTCCAGAAGAATATTCTGGGAACAAATATAAAACTTGCCTCTGAAAACATTTTGTGTTTGCGTTTTTAAACTCATAATTACATTTTATTAAAAAAGAAGAGGAAGGAGTGAAAATTATTTTCATGATAATCAACATTATGCCAAAAATGTTGTAGACTGAGCTGAATATTGCCTTTATCAAACAGTCACAATATATATATATATATATATATATATATTTTTTGTTATCAGGCATGACATTTCTGTTTTAACTGGGTAGTGTTTTACTTGTTAAATATACTTTGGACGTTTGCAGATCGGGTTCAAGAAGAGATTGATCAGATGATTGGTGGACGGCAACCGGTTACAGAGGACAGGAAGAACTTACCATATACAGATGCTGTGATCCATGAAACGCAGAGATTAGCCAACATTGTACCAATGAGTATCCCTCATATGACCAGCTGCGACGTTCACTTCAATGGACACTTTATCAAGAAGGTGAGCATACTGTAAATTAATACAAAATACAGAAAGTATCTGTTCCCTTTCAAGGGAACTCGCGTTGCGTCGAAATTGACGCTATGGGAACGCTTTGCGTGATGATGTCTTGAAGCACATGTAAAATCAGTCCAATGGCGTGGCAGAACGTCAGATGCGGGTGATGTCACGTACCAGGAAACTATAAAGCCTGAATGAAAACAGAGAGCGGCAGCTTCTCTGTCTTCAGTAGCGCTTGATGTGAAATCTGTCTCTGTCTATTTACTGTTGTTTGTCACCCATTATGTCCAGCGATCAGTTCAGAATGTGTGTGCATCCCTGCCCGCGTTTTATTACGGGTAGGGACACTCACGTTCTTGTTTGTTTGGGAGAGGAGCATGCCCAGTCAGCACTCGAGGGTGCTGGCTGTGTGCATTGCGAGGCGCTGTCCATGCGCTCGCTCCGATCCCGGCTGAGTTTCTTCCGGGAAGCTCGCGTTCCCCAGGGCTCGGGTCCCGCTGCTGCCGAGGCACAGCGGCGATCTCAGTCCTGGGGTTCGCAAATGGATCTATCAGCGGGGTCTGAGACGGGCTCTGCCCTATCTCAGCCCTTACCTGATAGACCCGATGTCTGTCATCAGGGTTCGGAAGCACGCGCGGCGGTTTCTTCCGCCCCGATGATAGAACAAACACTGCAATTGTCCAGTTCTGAGGAACTGGATGTTGTTAGTGTTGATGCTGAGTCTGAGGAAGCCCCACCTCAGTCTCATGCATTTGAAGAATTGCTGGATGTAGTGACAAGAGCAGTTGATAGATTATGTATTGAGTGGCCATCTGATAAACAGGACGTTCGTTCAAAAAGTAAACTTGACGAACGCTTCCTGCCCTCACGTGTACAACCACAACGCCGAAATCTGCCGTTTTTTCCCGATCTCCACACTGAGGTGTCGAGATCGTGGGAGAGACCAGTTTCTTATAGAGTTTTTAATTCACAAACCATGAATTATTCCACTATATCTGGGTATAAAGAGCATGGTTATGGGGAGATGCCGAAGGTGGAAGAGACGCTTGCGAGCTATCTCTCTCCAGCGACGGCATCTTCCCTGAAAGCTCCGGCGTTGCCTAATAAGCCCCTCAGAGTGACTTCTTCTCTGGTGGGCAAGGCTTATTCAGCTTCTGGTCAGGCTGCAGCGTGTCTTCATACTATGTCACTGCTGCAGGCTTATCAGGCTGTATTATTGAGTGATTTGGATGAGGGCGGGGGTATTGGTCCTGAGGTTGTTGCTGAACTACGCAGAGCCACAGATTTGTCTCTCAGGGCCACCAAGGAGACCGCTAAATCAATCGGGCGGTCTATGGCAGCCCTGGTGGCCACTGAGAGGCACCTGTGGCTCAACCTCAGTTATATTAAAGACAAAGAGAAGAATGTTCTTCTAGATTCTCCAGTTTCCACGCTTGGTCTCTTTGGCAACGCTGTTACTGTTGCTGTTGATAAGCTTCAGGAGGCATCTAAGCAGGCAGCTGCTTTGCAAAAACTTCTCCCCCGCCGATCTTTTCACGAGGCTGCTGAGCGGGAGCAGCCTCACTCATCTAAAAAGAGCACTGAACATCGTGCAACTCAAAAACAGAGCGTGTCCTCCCGTGCTCCCCCACATAAATCACGGGGACACGGAGGACGCTCTCAAACCCAGCAGCCTTCGAGGGGTAGAACGGATCTGCGGACCGTTATTACCGCCAAGAAGGCTGCTGGGAAAAAGTCCTGACGTCCGAGGGCTCAGGACAGATGAGGGTAGTCCCCCCCCCCGAAGTGCAGCGGTCAACACCTCTTTTTACGGTGCCCGTCTCCCTTCGGTACCCTCAGGGGACCGTTCTGCCAACCCTGCCACCTCCGGTGTTTCAGGGCGCAGCGGTCTCCGGCGAGCACATATCTCAAGGACCACCCGGAAACGTAGTGGCCTCGGGATGCCCGCCCCCTCTGAGGAGGGTGTTAGAGCAGTCCGTTCAGTCGTTCCCTGCCGGTGCGCCGTTACAGGGCGACGAACCGACTACTCAACAACAACAGAACCCAGAAGTCAGTCTCGAGTGACTGGTACCTCTAATAGAATCTTTGACAGCGTGGAAGCTACTGTCAAATGTTTCTCGTTGGGTCCTGCAGACCGTGGAAAAAGGGTATCAGATACAATTCAAGAAACGCCCACCTCGGTTTATGGGGGTCCTGCCCACAGTGGTGGGCCCCGAGCAGGTTCTGGTTATGGAACAGGAAGTAAACACTCTGTTAGAGAAAGGGGCCATAGAATATGTACTTCCCTCCAACAGGGAAACCGGGTTTTACAGCCGGTACTTCATAGTTCCAAAAAAGGACGGGGGATTGCGTCCCATTTTAGATCTTCGAGTTCTGAACGAGTCAGTCATGCAGCTCAAGTTCAAAATGTTAACAGTGAGACAAATCGTGCCACAGATCAGGTCCGAGGACTGGTTTGTCACGATAGACCTCAAGGACGCATATTTCCATATTTCCATCCGTCCGTGTCATTGGAAGTTCCTGAGGTTTGCTTTCGGGGGCAAAGCATACCAATATCGAGTTCTTCCATTCGGCCTGGCTTTATCACCACGCACTTTCACCAAATGCGTGGATGCAGCTCTGGCGCCACTGCGCCTCCAGGGTATTCGCATCATGAACTACATCGACGATTGGTTGATTTTAGCTCATTCGCATCAGATAGCGGTACAACATCGAGATGTTGTTCTCGCCCATATGAAAGAGCTGGGGTTACGGCTGAACGCCAAGAAGAGTGTGCTTTCTCCACTTCAGAGGACCACTTTCTTAGGCGTGGTTTGGGATTCAGTGTCGATGCAGGCGCGCCTGTCACCGCCACGGATAGATTCCATCCTTGCAGCTGTGAAAAGTGTAAAGCTAGGCCAGCTACTCACTGTCAAACAGTTCCAGAGACTGTTGGGTCTCATGGCAGCAGCTTCCAACGTGATACCTTTTGGACTACTGCACATGAGGCCCCTGCAGTGGTGGCTCAGGACCAGGGGGTTTTCCCCGAGGGGCAACCCATTTCGCACAATCAAGGTCACGCGGCGATGCCTTGGTTATGTGGAAGAAACCTTGGTTCCTGTCCCGGGGCCCAGTGTTGGGAGCTCCTTGTCGTCGCAAACTGCTAACGACGGATGCTTCCCTCACGGGTTGGGGAGCGATCCTGGAGGGTCGCTCATCTCAAGGTCTGTGGGAAGACCATCATCGTTCCTGGCATATCAATCGCCTAGAGATGTTAGCTGTCTTCCGGGCTCTGAAGAGCTTTATCACAGATCTCAGGGGACACCATGTGCTAGTACATACGGACAACACTTCGGTAGTCGCCTATATAAATCACCAAGGGGGTTTGCGCTCGCGCCCATTATGCTATCTGGCACGCCATATCCTCTTGTGGTCCCAGGGGAAGTTGCTGTCTCTCAGGGCAGCTTACATCCCCGGGGTCCAGAATATAGGAGCAGACACTCTGTCGAGACAGGGGCTGAGGCCCGGGGAATGGAGGCTCCACCCCGAGGTGGTGGAGCTGATATGGAGGGAGTTTGGCCAAGCGCAAGTGGATCTGTTTGCGTCTCGAGAGACGTCTCACTGTCCACTTTGGTTCTCCCTCACGCATCCAGCTCCTCTGGGACTGGATGCTATGGTGCAGACGTGGCCGAGGCTACGTCTGTACGCTTTTCCCCCAGTTGCTCTGCTCCCGGGAGTTCTGGAGAGAGTTCGCAGGGACCGGGTTTGCCTGCTTCTTATAGCCCCGCGCTGGCCGGGCAGAG
Organism: Leuciscus leuciscus; assembly: GCF_965113295.1. NCBI lineage: Eukaryota > Metazoa > Chordata > Actinopteri > Cypriniformes > Leuciscidae > Leuciscus > Leuciscus leuciscus. The sequence continues at coordinate 39,191,563 of NC_138725.1, read as the reverse complement.
TATGGTTTCCCGATCTTGTGTCGCTCCTCGACGGGGCTCCTCTGGAGCTACCCGTCAGGAGGGACCTTCTGTCCCAGGCAGAGGGCTCGATATTTCACCCTCGGCCAGAACTGTGGAACCTGTGGGCTTGGCCTCTGAGGGGGCCCAGCTCATAGAGTCAGGTCTCTCAACTGAGGTTGTTGAGACCATTCTACAGTCCAGAGCTCCCTCCACGAGGAAATTTTATGCCCTGAAGTGGAGAGTATTCACTTCTTGGTGTAGTGACCGTCGGTTGGACCCAGTTAACCCTCTGGGGACCAAGGTGTTTTTGGAGCCCTTGAGATTTTCTGACATGCCTTGAAATTTGTGCTTTTTTCAGTTATTTATAAACATGTTAATGGCAAAGGTGTAAAATCACTCTATATAGCACAAACAGGGCTACCAAAATATGCGAGCAATGTGTATGTAGATGTTTGTATTTTTAAGAGAATAATGTTTATGCGTGGTTATTGGAAAAAATAAAAATGAAAGTGGCTGAATTAAGACCACAAAACACATATTAAATATGTGTCCACAAGACTTTTGTCTAATTTATGTTGTACCTTTGAGTACTGGCTTCAAAATTATGTGAAAATAGTCTTGCTTTATCGTTCACAAAAAAAAATACATTGATTTAAATGGTGTAAAACAGGTTTTGCTTGGAAAGCCAATATGCGAGGGGGGCGTGAAGGAGTAGTTTACACCTGGGATGTCCCACCCACTCTGCATAATGACTCTGAATAGCCATTCATTCAGGTGTGACACTGACTGAGCCACAATGCAAGGACAATGTATTTAGAAGAATACTTATATTGACCATTTAAGATTTCGCTTACATCTATCTTGTAAATATGTTTAGCTATTTTATTAAAAATGTTACAATTACAACAATAATTACAATTTCAACAATATTTCAAGTGTACTCTTTCTTTGTAAAAAAAAAAAAAGAAAGAAAAAAAAGATTATAGGCCTACATTTTATCATATGTATTCATTAGTTTGAATATAGCCAACAATGGAACATCTAACATCTTAGTCTATGACTTTATTTTTGACAAAAATAGTGTGACTAATGCCTGACTAACGTTGTTTTATTGAAATATCAGGGCATATAAATGTTAATTTACGTTGCTTATACAAATACATTTTATTTCAACATATTCCAGTCGATTTTACTCATCTCAGTAGGCTATAGAAAAGCAGTTTATTCTTTCACACACAGACGCGCGATTCATATTTAGGCTAAACACTCTACAAATATGTACCCTTCATTCATCTCACAGAAACGCGAGTCATATTATAGAAATGCGATTCATCTTTTTGCGGTTTACATAGGCCTACACTAACGTTATTCCATAACGTTATTCCACACTTGAGAAAAGAAAACAGCCTACCTCACTCCTCAGCGCGATCTGCTGCTCATATCAGGAGATATTTCTCCTCATCAGCACTGTGGAAACTTTTCTCCATAAAGGCTATAATGTCTCACTCGCGACGCGCTTTGTTTACAGCTGATGTGGGCGTTTCACAGATCTGAAATGGTTCTCGGAATTTGCATTTGAAAAGCACGCGCTCTCCGGGGAGTGGTCACATTACTGTGAATCATCTCGTAATGAGGTCGACTGGAGTCGCTCTCTTTGTATACAGATTACAGAAACTAAGAATATTTGTTTTTTATATAAATGACTTCATTTAAAAGATGCGATCTCAAGCTTTATGCCCGTGGGTCTGTTTGCCTGTTTGACTGAATTTTCGCGGAGTTATAGATAATTTTCGAACGCGTTTCAAACGGGAGTTTACTGACAGAGAGAAGGCAGAAATCGCATCATGTTAATTTTTCTTTATTTGTCAAAAAGCAAAACACTTTATTTTTATTGTGAGTATACAGAAAAAAAATAGAAACTGAACAGGATCGATTGATGTATTACACGAAAATGAAAGATCAAAATTAACAGAGCATTTAGTGTTTATTTTCATTGCTAAAAAAAAAAAACGAGCAAAACGCGCAGGCGCGTTTTTGGTCCCCAGAGGGTTAACTGCCCAGTTGGTACAGTGCTGGAGTTCCTGCAGGACCGGTTCACTGCAGGTCTGACCCCGTCCACTTTAAAGGTTTATGTGGCGGCCATAGGTGCTTACCACATTCCTTTGGGTGGAATGTCTGTGGGGAAGGACCCTCTGGTATCTCGTTTCCTTCGTGGCACCTGGAGGCTGAGGCCTGCAGTTCGCTCTAGGGTGCCACTATGGGATTTGTCCATTGCGCTGCAAGGCCTTTCCCTGGCCCCCTTTGAGCCTATTGAGGAGGTTCCCGAGAAGTTCTTAACTTTGAAAGCTCTGTTCCTCCTAGCCATTTCCTCTCTTAAGAGGATAGGGGATCTCCAAGCACTGTCGGTTGCCCCGTCATGCTTGGAGTTTGCTCCGGGCATGGTGAAAGCTTTTCTGCATCCAAGACCGGGCTGTATCCCCAAGGTCCCCACTAATGTGGCCAGACCTATTATACTGCAGGCCTTCTGTCCTCCTCCCTTTCAGAATGCGGACCAGGAGACTAATAATTTGCTTTGCCCAGTCCGGGCATTAGATGCTTATGTCCACAGAGCTGCCCTGTGGCGTAAAAGTGATCAATTATTTGTGTGCTTTGGGTCCCCTAACAAGGGATCTCCAGTGTCTAAGCAAAGGATGAGCAAGTGGGTGGTTGAGACTATTTCGCTTGCTTATGAAGCGGCCGGGCAGCCTTCTCCTATGGCTGTCCGGTCACACTCTACAAGGAGTATGGCGGCCTCCAAGGCCCTTATTTCAGGAGTTTCTCTCCAGGACGTGTGTGATGTGGCAGGCTGGTCCTCACCGCACACCTTTGTCAGGTTTTACTCCTTGGACCTGGACTCTACACCAGGGTCTCAGGTCCGGTCATCCTAGTTCTGCTCTTATGATTTCACACAGGACAGACACTTGTAGCTATGGTGGCGTTGGTATGGACGTTCCCATAGCGTCAATTTCGACGCAACGCGAGTTCCCTTGAAAGGGAACGCCTCGGTTACGACTGTAACCTCAGTTCCCTGAAGAGGGAACGAGCGTTGCGTCACCTTGCCATATCTCCTTCATGCCTGTCAGCTGCTACTTCAGACTTTACGAAGCTGCCGCTCTCTGTTTTCATTCAGGCTTTATAGTTTCCTGGTACGTGACGTCACCCGCATCTGACGTTCCGCCACGCCATTGGACTGATTTTACATGTGCTTCAAGACATCATCACGCAAAGCGTTCCCATAGCGTCAATTTCGACGCAACGCTCGTTCCCTCTTCAGGGAACCGAGGTTACAGTCGTAACCGAGGCGTTTTGTTTTTGTACCATGCTACACATAGTACCGTCACACTCCTTGCAGTGCTAAACATTGTAAACACCATTTCATATCAAACAATAAAGATGTGATCTTTTTCCTTGTGCAGGGCACATGCGTATTTCCTCTTCTAACGTCTGTATTATGGGATGAAGATGAATGGGAAACACCCCACACCTTCAACCCTGAACACTTCCTGGACGAGCGTGGTCGATTTGTCAAGAGAGACGCCTTCCTGCCCTTCTCTGCAGGTACTACTTTCCTTCACGTATGGGCTTGATTGTCTTTATTCAAGAAATATACTTTTTTTAAATGGTTTCAAGTGAAAGTTCTCTCTCTGTCTCTGTCTCTCTCTCTGTCTCTCTCTCTCTCTCTCTCTCTCTGTCTCTCTCTCTCTCTCTCTCTCTCTGTCTCCCTGTCTCTGTCTCTCTCTCTGTCTCTCTCTGTCTCTCTGTCTCTCTCTGTCTCTCTCTCTGTCTCTCTCTCTCTTTCTCTCTCTGTCTCTCTGTCTGTCTCTCTCTCTCTGTGTCTCTCTTTCTCTGTCTCTCTCTGTCTTTCTGTCTCTCTCTGTCTCTCTCTCTCTCTCTCTCTCTCTCTCTCTCTCTCTCTCTGTCTCTCTGTCTGTCTCTCTCTCTCTGTGTCTCTCTCTCTCTCTCTCTCTCTCTCTCTCTCTCTCTCTCTCTCTCACGTGGTGCATGTTGGGAGTTTGTGGGTGAGAGTGGTGCGGGGTGAGACCTGGGCTGTGTTCTTTTACATAGTCTTAATTACGGTGATTTTGTTTTCTCTTCTTTTCTGCATGGTTTCAAATTAGTTTTTTGACTTAGTTTTTGCGGGTTTTGCGCAGGGAGAGATGGCGTCTCATGAGGAGATGCCGTCTTTGTCCTTGCGCAATGGCTTTAGGTGTGTGCCTGAGGATGGCGTCACAGTGGAAGACGTGCTTATTTCGGCTGGAGGGGAAGTAGGACACGAGAATATAGTGTCCGCTTCTCGTATGAATAAAGCTGTTGTAGTGTTTTTGAAAGAACACATTTTTGTCAATCGTTTAACCGAGAATGGTCTCGTTATAAATGAAAACTTTGTTCAGGTGACTCCGTTATACGCTCCGACAGTTAAAATTACGGTATCGAATGTTCCACCTTTTTCCGGATGAAGCGTTGGAACGGAAGTACGTTTTGGCAAATTTGCCAGTGGTTTTAAAACAATCACGTTAGGCTGTAAACACCCGTCTTTGAAACACGTCACATCTTTTAGAAGACAGGTGTTTATGTTTTTAGACTCCCCCGAAAACACGCTGGATGTTTCATTTCGAGTACGACACGAAGGCAAAACGTATATGGTGTACGCAAGCACTGGTAGCTTAAGGTGCTTCGATTGCGGCGACTTAGGGCATAAAAAGTTTGCATGCCCACACAGAGAGCGCGCACCAGAGGATAGGCAAAGGCCTACTGTCTCAGGAGAAGGAGATGCGGTGGAGCAAGAGCGCGCTGCTCGAGAGGAACACGCAGGTCCGGCAGAGGTGAGCGTTACTGATGCGGCGCCGTCCGCTATTGAAGTACATGATAATGCTGTGGCTAATACTAATGTGCATGAAGGTCAGCAAAATGAAAATACTGCAAATACTGTTCAAAATATCAATGCTGATGAGCAGCAAGATGATGGTGTGGAAATTGCAGGGCCAAGCAGGTGTGAGTCGGCTATAAGAAAGAGAGAGTTGTGTTTGAGTAATGATGGTAGTGCAGTAGATGATGATGCATCTGACGAAAATGTTTCTCTTCTTGATTACGAATGTGACTCCCAAGGAGGGTCTGTATGTGGACTTGAGGGCGATTCTCAAGATATGTCCATTAAAGATCCCTCTTTGTATACATTAGATGAAATTAATGTGTTTCTTGATGAGACATTTGGAAAACAAGTCAACATCAAAGAATTTTTTCCTGATGTTGGAAAATTTGAGAGGTCAGTTGTGGTTCTTCAAAAGACTGTAAATCTTGATCAGCTGAGTGAAAAGAAACGTTTTCGCTTAAAAAAACATGTTACAGTTATTAGAAAATGTAGAATGGTGGATAAAAAGAAGAGGCTAAAAGCATTTTTGTAAACGATTAGCCATGCATCACGCGGTGTTCTTCTCTTTATTTCTTCTGGTTTCTTCTGCCGTTGTCTCTTTTCTCTCCTCCCTAAATTTATACATGGATTCTTTGAGGGTGGGTTCATTAAATATTAATGGAGGGAGGGATAGTCATAAACGGGGTTTGGTGTCTGAAATCATGAAAAATAAAAAGTTACATGTCATTTTACTGCAAGAAACACATATTGATATGGATAACGAAGTAGAGTGGGGAATGTGGTGGAAAGGTCAACATGTACTTAGCCATGGTACAAATTTGAGCGCTGGAATTGCTCTTCTTTTTTCTCCAGATATAAAAGTTAGCATTGAAAAAACTGAGGAATTTGTAAAAGGTCGTCTGGTTCTTGTCAAAACCATTATTGAAGGGATGACAATTTATTTTATAAATGTTTATGCACCAAATGTGGGAAATGAGCGATTACAGTTGTTTAGAATGCTAACTAATGTTTTAAAACAGGATTTTAGTGATGGAGACATCATCATTGGTGGGGATTGGAATTGTACAGAATGTTTTAATGTTGACCGTAATAATGAAGAGCCTCAAATGCTTTCATCCAACTATTTGTCGAGATTGGTGAAAGAGGCCGAACTTTTAGATATGTGGAGAATCAAGCATCCGGTAGATAAACAATATACATGGGTTAAAATTTCTGACAATAGAGTAAGCGCTGCTCGTTTAGACAGAATTTATGTTTCAAAAAATTTAAATAACAGGATTATTGATTGTTTTATTATTCCTGTAGGTTTTTCTGATCACCATCTGGTATGTATTTCAGTAAATATGGCACAATTTCCAAGAAAATCTTCTTATTGGCATTTTAATGCTAAACTGTTACAGGATGCTTTATTTTCCGAACATTTTGTTGTTTTTTGGAATCATTGGAAGGGGAAGAAAAATTATTTTGAAAATTTAGAAACAATGGTGGGAGGTTGGGAAAACTCAAATAAAGCTATCCTGTCAACAGTACACTGCATATTGTACGACTACTCAACGAGAAACAATTCAAGCTCTGGAAAGAGACATAGGGCCCTATTTTAACGATCTGAAACGCAAGTGTCAAGCGCAAAGCGCAAGTAACTTTGTGGGCGGGTCTCGGCGCTGTTGCTATTTTCCCGGCGGGATAAATGACTCTTGCGCCAGGCGCAAATCTAAAATGGGTTGGTCTGAAGTAGCTTCATTATTCATAGGTGTGGTTTGGGCGTAACGTGAAATAAACCAATCAGGGCGTCATCTCACATTCCCTTTAAGAGCAGAGGCGCTTTTTCCATAGCGGGGATTTGCCAGGCGCGCGCCAGGAGCGGTTCACAGCCAAGGAGAGCAACGCTCTCGTCACGGCCGTAAAAGAGAGAAGTTACATTGAAATGGAGAAACCCACCCAAATTAACTTTTGGTTAAACAGGCGTATGATAATTTGGGTAAATGTGTAAGCTGTATGCTTTTATAATAAATTGTCTATCTATCTATCTATCTATCGTAATAATGTATGATTTGCAAAAATGAAAACTGCTGCTTCTGTGTAGATGAGAGAATCAAAGTGTATGCGCGTTGGTCACACGCTACATTGATTATGGCCAAGCATGCGCCCTTAAAATAGCATTTGAATAACATGCGCAACGCGCCACTGACTTTAAACTATTTTTTCCTGGTTAGTGGCGCAATTGTTTTCTAAACCTGCAAAATAGCATGAAGGAACGTTTGCGCCGGAACACGCCTCCTCTTTGCGCTGAACCGCCCCCGGGAGCGCAAGTGTATTTCCTAACTTACCGACGTGCTTCTGTGGAGGGAAAAGCGCGCTTTGCGCGGGTGCAAAATAGGAATGATACATGCGTCGGTGTTCAAAGTCACTTGCGCTGGGTGCAAGATAGGGCCCATAGAGTTTATAGAGACAGAAATGATAAGAACACATGTCCCAGCTTTTATCAACAACTTGCAACAGAAAAAGAAAAAGCTAAGTTTTCATTTGAATGAGAGGGTGAAAGCAGCTTTGGTGAGGTCACGTTTTACATCAGTTACCGAGATGGATGCCCCAAGTGCCTATTTTTTTAATTTAGAGCGTTCAGTGGCACAGTCTAAGCAGATGACATGTTTACGTCTTCAAGATGGGAAGATTACAAATGATAGTATAGAAATGCGTCATCATGCTGTTGGTTTTTATTCTTCTCTATACAAAGCTGATCATTGTAACTCTAGTTGTGCAGCGCAACTTTTGCATGAACTTCCTCAAATAGATTTCTAAGACTGCTTTGGACACACAAATTACTTTTCAAGAACTCACTTTTGCTGTTGGACAGCTGAAATCCGGACGTTCTCCTGGAATTGATGGGTTGACTTCTGAATTTTATAAACATTTTTGGGAGTATATTGGAATGGACCTTTATGAAGTTTTTTGTGAAAGTTATAAAGATGGCACTTTACCTGCAACATGTCAATGTGCTGTATTGTCCCTATTGCCTAAAAAGGGAGACTTGACTCTGTTAAAGAACTGGAGACCTGTTGCTTAATTAACAACAGAGTATAAAATCTTGTCTAAATGTCTGTCCAATAGGCTTAAGAAGTTTTTACATTTGATAATTCATCAAGACCAAACCTATTGCATTCCAAAAAGATCCATAATGGATAATCTTTTTTTAGTGAGGGATACCTTGGATATCTGTAAAATGTTTAATGCAGAGGTTGGATTGATTGCTTTAGATCAAGAAAAGGCGTTTGATCGCGTTGATCATAACTATCTTTTTAATCTACTTACTGCATTCGGGTTTGGTCAGGATTTTATCAAATGGATACGTTTGTTGTACACTGGAGCTTCTTGTATGGTTAAGGTGGGGGGTGGCCTAAGTCGGCCTATTGTGGTTTCAAGGGGAATCAGACAAGGTTGCCCTCTATCAGGACAATTGTACAGTATTGCAATTGAGCCCTTATTTTCTAATATAAGAAAAACTCTAATGGCAGGAGGAGGAAAATCTCATATTGTCTTTCAAAACTCCTCAGCTGGATACTTTTGAGTCTGTTGGGAAAAAAGCTCTGTATGTGACTTGTGTGAAGGTGACCAATACACATCTTCTCTCCGGAGTAAAGTCATCTAAATGGATTGATTTTTTTGGAGTGGATATCTCCCCCAAAGGTAGCTGGCGGTCACTGTATAAACGCCCCATTGATAAACGGACTGGTGATTTACAATGGAGGATTGTACACAGTGCAATAGCTACGAACAGACATGTGGTGCACCTCAATCCAAATGTAGAGGTGGGTTGTTTATTTTGTTCTGAAAACGAAACTATTTTTCATCTCTGTGTGCAATGTGTACGGTTGGGTAATTTATTCTCCTTTTTATCTCACTGGGTATCATCTTTAGGTGAAGATTTATCTCCTCAATTGTTTATTTTTGGGCCAAAGTATGTCGCTAGTCGTAAATATGTTTTGGTTTTACTAAATTTTGTGTTTGGTACTGCCAAACTCACCATTTGGAAAACAAGGAAAAATAAGATGCTTGGCAAAGATACTTTAGATCCCTTGATGATGTTCAAGGGTTTGGTAGCATCAAGGCTTAGGATAGAATATGCATACTATAAGTTGGTTGGGTGCTTACCAGTGTTTGTGAATACTTGGGCCATAAATGGAGTGTTATGCACAGTTAATGAAAATGATGATTTAATGTTGACTTTTTAAGTCATTTTGTTGTCTTTTTTATCTTTATTTTTATTTATTTTGTTTGTTTGTGTGTTTTTCGTAATTGAGATTTTGTAATGCAGATGTTTAGTGGTAACACAGACTGGTTTTACCTATGTCGTAAATAAAGGTGATTTCAATTTCAATCTCTCTCTCTCTCTCTCTCTCTCTCTCTCTCTCTCTCTCTCTCTCTCTCTCTCTCTCTCTCTCTCTCTCTCTCTCTCTCTCTCTCTCTCTCTCAGGCCGTAGGGCTTGTCTTGGAGAGAGTTTGGCCAGGATGGAGCTCTTCCTGTTCTTCACCTCCCTCCTTCAGCATTTCCGCTTCACTCCTCCTCCTGGAGTGTCTGAAGATGATCTGGATCTCACACCAGCGGTGGGCTTCACCCTGAACCCAGCCCCACACAAACTGTGCGCAGTGAAACGCTTGTGAAATCTGTTCATTCTTTTTACAGTAAAGATGATAGTTTTCAATCAGAAACAGCCCTTGCATTATATTTGTGTGTTTATTCTTTATATTCAAACATCCGAAATCTCAGGGTTCACTAATTTTCAGCATTCACAAACAGCTGAACAACCGTCTTATGTATGTCACAACACTGAAGAAAAGATATGTCGTTACTGTGTGACTTTTAAGTCCTCTCTGCATTTAAAAATCTGCTGTGACTGCACCATTTGCCATCAAAGAGCACTTTTTTTTTTTTTTTTACTTGATGGCTATTCAAAAATATCTCTATTGTGTGTTTAAATAAAAATGTCAGTTGCAAATATTTCATTACATAAAAGTTTATACATGTTTCTTTTTCGAGGCTTTTAAAATAATGAAATTGTCTTTTTTGACACAACTCAGCTCACATATCTGATTTATGTAGGATCAAAAAAAATTAACTAAGTTCAAGAATGTTTTCAATAAGATCATAAAGAATTTCATTGATACACACACACACTATACCCAGATAGCAAGCAACAATTGAAACAATGTTAAGTCAATGTCAATGTTTTTGTAACATTGTTTACTCTGTTAATTCTCAAAACAAACTTCTGCTGAGGTCTTGAGTGATGTATTGTCTTCTTTTATTTGCAGTTGATTTCAAGCTGTGTGGCTTTATACATTATTCATTTGTTGGAACCACATGTTAAATGTTCGACTCGTCGAAGTCGGGCTTTAACAACGGCACAAACTGTTGGCATTGCATTGACATTCTTTGCGAGTGGCTCTTTCCTTTACACTATTGGAGATACGGAAAACTTGGGAAAAGTGCTGTCTGTCGTGCCATTCGCAAAGTTTATCTGGAACTCAAGCAGGTTTTAGGGGGTTTTGTGGTATTTCCTAGCCACTTAAGACCACAGGCTGTGAAGCAGAATTATTTTTTGCCATCCCAGATAGCAACATTGTTTCGGCCCGGATCCGGCCCACATCTGGCACTTGTGGAATGCGGATCTGGCCCACATGCAGCGTGGAATGACGGCCCTTGGGTGGCCCACTCCTGTTTGCCAGATCTGGGCCACAAGCAGGCCATAGCAATGCCACATGTCAGCCAAGAGCAAAGAAATAAACCAGAACTGGACCTTATCTGAGCCACAAAATCTGTGTATATTAAATATGGAGTCATCTCAGCCTTAATAAGCCTGTTAACAAGCAGAATCACTGAAGAAAAGAAGAGAACAGAAAAAGAGACGAGCAGAAACACAAGAACTACAACTGACTTCAGCCACAGTCTTAGATGAAATCGACTGAAGAGAAAAGAAGACATTAAATCTGTGAAGATCTCAGCAGAGGAGGATTAAACAACTCCACAAACAGCATTACCAGCTTCACTTATTACTAACCAGACTGACTTTATTTCTGTCAGACGTCTACAAAAGTTTTATTGAGAATTAATGGGTTTAACTCTAATGTGTTTCATTTAAAGTCACCATAAGAGTGATTAGTGTTTCCATTAGTTGGGCTCTTGACTCTTAATATCTCTTATATCTCCTTTGGCTGCTGTGACAGTGTGTTTGTTGAACATTTGCAGTAGCAAAGAAAGCTAAAGTGAAACGAGATCAGATGATGGTTACCTGTTGATGATTTTATAATCATCATGAAATAACCTTTTTCACTGATGTCTTTGGAATGTAACAATTGTGTTGATCCATTAATAATGTCACATCACAAACCCTGTGTTTCTGCAGCATGAGATTCAACAATATAATATCAATAAGTTAGAAGACTTTATCAAACATGAGCACGAAAAAGTCAGTTTATTAAGACGCACACAGACATCAACAATCAGCGTATGAATCTCAACAATGGTGACAATCAAAAGTACTTTGCTGCAATGCATGCTGGGTACCAGCATAGTAAAAAACTCCCAGCATGCATTGCAACATGAATAAAGTATGCAGCTGAATTGTCCTATAATTTTGTTTGATTCTAAATATTTGCTTTTATTTTTTGCTGTTGTTTTTGTTGTGAATTAGTAGCTTTTCAGTGATGTGAATTATTCTTTTTATCTAAATATTTGTGATTGTCACCATTGTTGAGATTCATACGCTGATTGTTGATATCTGTGTGTGTCAGCAAAAGTTAAATTTTTTATCTCATGTTTGTTAAAAGCTTTAAACTGACAGTTATAATATTGCTGAATCTCATGCTGCAGAAACACAGGATTTGTGATGTGAAAATATTAATGGATCAACACAATTGTCAGATTCTAAAGACATCAGTGAAAGGTTATTTCATGATGATTATAAACCCATCAACAGAAAACCATCATCACCTGATCTCATTTCACTTTAGCTTTCTTTGCTGCTGTAAATGTGTTTGACAAACACACTGTCACAGCGGCCAAAAAAGACAAGAGTTAAGATATACTAAGAGTTAAGATATACTAAGAGTTAAGAGCCCAACTAATGGAAACACTAGTCACTCTTATGGTGACTTCAAATGAAACAGAGTTAAACCTCTGTTAATTCTCAATAAAACTTCTGTAGACGTCTGACAGAAATAAAGTCAGTCTGGTTAGTAATAAGTGAAGCTGGTAATGCTGTTTGTGGAGTTGTTTAATCCTCCTCTGCTGAGATCTTCACAGATTTAATGTCTTCTTTTCTCTTCAGTCGATTTCATCCAAGACTGTGGCTGAAGTCAGTTATAGTTCTTGTGTTTCTGCTCGTCTCTTTTTCTGTTCTCTTCTTTTCTTCAGTGATTCTGCTTGTTAACAGGCTTATTAAGGCTGAGATGACTCCATATTTAATATACACAGATTTTGTGGCTCAGATAAGGTCCAGTTCTGGTTTATTTCTTTGCTCTTGGCTGACATGTGGCATTGCTATGGCCTGCTTGTGGCCCAGATCTGGCCAACAGGAGTGGGCCACCCAAGGGCCGTCATTCCACGCTGCATGTGGGCCAGATCCGCATTCCACAAGTGCCAGATGTGGGCCGGATCCGGGCCGAAACAATGTTGCTATCTGGGATTGCAGGTACATTATAATTGTTAATGAAGATCATGCAACCATGACCATGCCAAAAAGTAGGACTTACAGTATTTCACGAGTTCACTCTTACATCAATTATACAGAGTAAAGATTATGCGTATTTGGCATGCTGTCCGGGGGAGGGCTCCGAGCTCAGAAACTTTGCCCGAACCCAGAGTACTCCCCCGTTGTTGTACGAGTATTTAGGACTAGAAGTGAGGAGATGGGGTGGTGGAGGGATGCTATTAAACTGTCAACGAATGGAGGTAAGTTTGCAATATATATATACACCTCTTACCTCGTTGATTAACAGAGTGTGGTCCACTCGTGTCTAATTAGGTTTGATTGTCTGAATGTGCTCCACATGTGTTTAATTATCTGAATGTGCTCCTCCCGAACTTTGTTAATAAAACATAATTTGTTCCTCAGGCTTCCCTAACGTAATTGGTGCCATAGATTGCACACATGTCCCCATCAAGGCCCCACCAGGCCCCAATGAAGGGGATTTTGTGAACCGAAAGGAATTTCACAGTGTAAATGTGCAGGTAAATTACTATTATGGTTCTTAAAGCTACACTGTGTAGGATTTTCTCCCATCTAGCGGTAAAATTGTTTATGACTACCAACTGAATATTACTTTCTAGCGCCTCCCATTCCGAGGGTGTTTTAACTCCTACGGTGGCCATATTTCAAATCTGCCGGCAGTCGCGAGTAATCTCCCCCTCGCATTCGTCACGGTGCCACTGAGTGAATGCAGGCGCAACATGGCTGCCGCCATTCGAGCAACTCGCTCGTATGTATTCTGAATGGCAGATTATACACTTACGAGAATACTTGATTAGTTGGTAGAAGTAATTACACATGAATGAGCACATATCATTTTGAAAGAACAAAGTGTTGTTTGCTAAGAATCAACTTAAAAAATTACACAGTGTAGCTTTAATATCCCAGATTAGTAATATATCAAATAATAAAAAAGTAATGTAATCAAAAAGTATGCAGTTGACTGACTAAAAATTTCTTAGATGGTGTGTGACTCCATGTCCTACATCACAAATGTGGAAGCAAAATGGCCTGGTTCTGTGCATGACTCCAGGATTTTCAGAGAGTCACATTTATGCACATTATTTGAACGTCGTAAGGATTTTTTTATTTTTTATATCAAGCTCACTGTATTACATAAATTTATTCAAAACTGCATTTTTCCATTAGGTGCTTACGACGGGATCCTGCTTGGTGACAGGGGCTATGCCTGCAGGCAGTATTCCATGACGCAATTCCCTGACCCAAACCAGTTACAATGCAGCTATAGCCAGGACAAGGGCACACATTGAAATGACCTTTGGGCAACTAAAGGGAATATTTCAGTGCCTGAAAAGTCTGAGGGTTGCACCTGACAGGGCCTGTGACATTATTGTTGCATGTGCCATACTCCACAATTTTGCCACCATCAGAATGGAGAGGACTCCTGTGGTGGAGGTGCAGCCTGATGATGACCTCCAGCCAGTGCACTTGGACCAACCTAGTGGCATAGCTGCATGGGACAGAATTGTGGAATACCTTTTTTTTTTTTTTTTTTTTTTTTTTTTTTACAAACAAAAACCTTCATTAAATTAATAATAAAAGACAAGACAACATGTTTAGGTCCTTGAGTTTTATTTCAATTATTCTTTGTCAAGAAAAGCCACTGATGGTCATCTTTTGCCTGCAATAAGATATTATGCAAGGTCACTGTAATGATTCATGTCTGTGTTCCTCTGTCTTGTCCCATGTTTAGCAGTTCCTCGTTATGTTGATTAGTCTCCCCAGGTGTTTCTCATTTACCACGCCCCTTGTTATCTTGTTTAGCTTGTTTGCATTTGTATTTAAACCTCTGTGCTTCAGTTGTTGTTTGTTGGTCGTTGTAGCTGTTTCCCAGGTCATGTCCTGAGTTCTGTGTTCAGTTGTCTGCCTGGATTACCTGTTTGTGTTATTAAATGTAATGCTTGCATATGGATTCTCTCTCTGCTTCATTCCTGCCTCATCGTAACAGAACGACCGACCAAACGATGAATCCAGCAGCATTTAAGGGTAATCTCCAGCCAAGTAGGCGGCCACGCCTGGTTCTTATCCCCAGGATGGCTGCTGCCATGCCTGCAAAGCTTGAGTCTCTTCGCGTCATGCCTGCAAAGCCTGAGTCTCTTCGCGTCATGCCTGCAAAGCCTGAGTCTCTTCGCGTCATGCCTGCAAAGCCTGAGTCTCTTCGCGTCATGCCTGCAAAGCCTGAGTCTCTTCGCGTCATGCCTGCAAAGCTTGAGTCTCTTCGCGTCATGCCTGCAAAGCCTTCACCGCTGGTCCTGCCCAGCACAAAGCCTTCACCGCTGGTCCTGCCCAGCACAAAGCCTTCACCGCTGGTCCTGCCCAGCACAAAGCCTTCGCCGCTGGTCCTGCCCAGCTCAGAGCCCTCTTCGCCGCTGGTCCTGCCCAGCTCAGAGCCCTCTTCGCCGCTGGTCCTGCCCAGCTCAGAGCCCTCTTCGCCGCTGGTCCTGCCCAGCTCAGAGCCCTCTTCGCCGCTGGTCCTGCCCAGCTCAGAGCCCTCTTCGCCGCTGGTCCTGCCCAGCTCAGAGCCCTCTTCGCCGCTGGTCCTGCCCAGCTCAGAGCCCTCTTCGCCGCTGGTCCTGCCCAGCTCAGAGCTCTCTTCGCCGCTTGTCCTGTCCAGTTCAAAGCCCTCGCTGCCGCTAGTCCCGTCAAGCTCAGAGCTTCACGTCAGTCCTGCCGAGCCAGAGCTTCACGTCAGTCCTGCCGAGCCAGAGCTTCACGTCAGTCCTGCCGAGCCAGAGCCAGAGCTTCACGTCAGTCCTGCCGAGCTAGAGCTTCACGTCACGTCCGCCCGTCCAGAGTCTCGTCCCGCCGAGACTGAATCTGTTCCTGAACCAATGTCTGTTCCTTTGCCATGGTCTCCTCCCTGGCCGCCTGAAGGGTTGTCTCCTCCCTGGCCGCCTGAAGGGTCGTCTCCTCCCTGGCCGCCTGAAGGGTCGTCTCCGCCCTGGTCGCCTGCACAGCCTGCTCCGCCCTGGTCGCCTGCACAGCCTGCTCCACCCTGGCCTCCCGTCTTGCCGCAATCTCCAGGTCCTCTTCCGCTCCACGGGCCTGGCCCTCCATCCCGCCCCCGGGTCCGCCTCCGCTCCACCACCCTCCTGAACTATTGTTTCCTGGGGAGTGTCTGGAAGCCACTCTTAAGGGGGGGGTTATGTAATGATTCATGTCTGTGTTCCTCTGTCTTGTCCCATGTTTAGCAGTTCCTCGTTATGTTGATTAGTCTCCCCAGGTGTTTCTCATTTACCACGCCCCTTGTTATCTTGTTTAGCTTGTTTGCATTTGTATTTAAACCTCTGTGCTTCAGTTGTTGTTTGTCGGTCGTTGTAGCTGTTTCCCAGTTCATGTCCTGAGTTCTGTGTTCAGTTGTCTGCCTGGATTACCTGTTTGTGTTATTAAATGTAATGCTTGCATATGGATTCTCTCTCTGCTTCATTCCTGCCTCATCGTAACAGTCACCAATAGTACTCTGCGTGAAATAGTGTATTAGCACTTACTCTGAAGTTCCTTTTGAAGCAATTAACTCAATCTCTAGTGCCAGTTTTTTCTTCTTTAAGTTCTATTTCTCCCCTTAATGTTTTTTTTTTTCAGGTCAAAATACTCAATTTTCTGTTGTAGACTCAGTTTATATAGGGTACGGATATCACCCTGTGCCATTTTTGGATAAAAATAAATAAATAATTAAAGCTGCAAGCAGCGTTTGCGGGGCCAATCCCTTTTGGTTGTTTGGCTTGTTTGGATACATAATTTTTTACTAGGAATCTTTTGAACATTGCACAATTCACATGGTTTAACATTTGCTACACATTGGAAATGATTTAACAATCTTTAAAGTTAAAGCCTTTTGCTTTACTTAGTATTTGGTTTACACTCATACACTGTGGTTTGCTTAATAATTTTACAGAGACTTAAGATGTTGAAGGTAGAATCGCTGTAGCACAATGCGGAGCCAGAAGAGCAAAAGATTAGTAGAATGCTTGAATACAAGAATCGACTCGACATAATACACAAGTTTATGTAGTCATCCTACGCAGGATTCAAACCCCCAACCAGAATGGTTCGGGATTTGAGATACATGATTTAGCAGATTGCGCCACTCAGAGGACGTGAATTTCAAAGCAGCAGAGGAGAGGGTTCAGTGTATGAATGAGCACACAAAATCAAGTAAACGAGATTAGCATGCTAAGCTAGCTTAATGCTAATGTAGCTTATGGTTATCCTGATAGCTGAAGAGCCACATTAGAAAGAATGGCATCTGGTTAGCATGCTAACCAATTATTATGCTAAGCTAACTAGCATAAGTCAACAAACACAGGCTAGGTCAACTTTGCAGACGAATATCTCGGGAACGGTAGCGAATATCAAAAATCTGTTCAGTCATTCCTGTGCGGCTCGGTCTAAATAACATCTGATAAAATTTTGGGCAAAATTTGAAGGAGGAGTAGCGAAAAAACTGTTTTTCATTTGCTCCAATATGGCGGACAGTCACATTGTTGCAAAATGACAAATGAGATATCGTCGGAATTGTGATAAGCCAAGGAACATAATGACATAAAGCAATCAAAATTTGAACAATGTTTTCAAAAGTTATAAGCATTTTTGCAAAATACCTTATACCTCTGGAACACTAGGTGGCGCTGTGTTCAAACTTCTCAGGTACCTTCAGGCCAGGCTAATGATGATCCTTACCAATTTTTGTGCCGATATGTCAAATACTTTATAAGATATTGCAATTTATGACATAAATCAAAATGGCGGACACGTGGTACATCCCATCCTGGCAAAATCGGTATCGACGGATTCGGCATGACGCAAGGAATCCATAGATACCACATTTATGATTTTCTGACAAACTGTTCACAAGTTATTGGCCAAAATATTAGTCAGAGTGTGGTTTGTATGTGTGTAATAAAAATAAAAAAAATGTGTGCGTGTAATATTTGAGAGCGAAAAACTACTGCAAATCCCACCACTGTGCCACTAGGAGCTTTAGAGATCAACATGTTTCATAAAACATATATTTTATATAAAATAATATTCATAAATTATTTTCATAACTTAAACCTCTATAACTTTTTTGTTTCACTTTTTTAAACATTTTTCTCTTCAACAATATTCTGCCAAGGGTCTTCTTAAATATGAGACCAGACTCTTGTAGGGGGAGACCAGGGACAGCTGTAACACTTTTTGCAATTTTTAGCAATACATCAAAAACCATTTATACTGGAATAACCAATTTGTTATATTATAAACTTCAATCTGTCAACTGCTGAAACAATGTATTTAAGTGGTTTTATGAAATATGTACAGGTTTCAAAATGAGTTTTAATACAGTCTCTCCACTGTTACAACCATCCCAGTGTACAGGGACGGTTGTAACATATCTAAAATATACACTCACCTAAAGGATTATTAGGAACACCATACTAATACTGTGTTTGACCCCCTTTCGCCTTCAGAACTGCCTTAATTCTACGTGGCATTGATTCAACAAGGTGCTGAAAGCATTCTTTAGAAATGTTGGCCCATATTGATAGGATAGCATCTTGCAGTTGATGGAGATTTGTGGGATGCACATCCAGGGCACGAAGCTCCCGTTCCACCACACCCCAAAGATGCTCTATTGGGTTGAGATCTGGTGACTGTGGGGGCCATTTTAGTACAGTGAACTCATTGTCATGTTCAAGAAACCAATTTGAAATGATTCGAGCTTTGTGACATGGCGCATTATCCTGCTGGAAGTAGCCATCAGAGGATGGGTACATGGTGGTCATAAAGGGATGGACATGGTCAGAAACAATGCTCAGGTAGGCCGTGGCATTTAAACGATGCCCAATTGGCACTAAGGGGCCTAAAGTGTGCCAAGAAAACATCCCCCACACCATTACACCACCACCACCAGCCTGCACAGTGGTAACAAGGCATGATGGATCCATGTTCTCATTCTGTTTACGCCAAATTCTGACTCTACCATCTGAATGTCTCAACAGAAATTGAGACTCATCAGACCAGGCAAAATTTTTCCAGGCTTCAACTGTCCAATTTTGGTGAGCTCGTGCAAATTGTAGCCTCTTTTTCCTATTTGTAGTGGAGATGAGTGGTACCGGGTGGGGTCTTCTGCTGTTGTAGCCCATCCGCCTCAAGGTTGTGCGTGTTGTGGCTTCACAAATGCTTTGCTGCATACCTCGGTTGTAACGAGTGGTTATTTCAGTCAAAGTTGCTCTTCTATCAGCATGAATCAGTCGGCCCATTCTCCTCTGACCTCTAGCATCAACAAGGCATTTTCGCCCACAGGACTGCCGCATACTGGATGTTTTTCCCTTTTCACACCATTCTTTGTAAACCCTAGAAATGTTTGTGCGTGAAAATCCCAGTAACTGAGCAGATTGTGAAATACTCAGACCGGCCCATCTGGCACCAACAACCATGCCACGCTCAAAATTGCTTAAATCACCTTTCTTTCCCATTCTGACATTCAGTTTGGCATTCAGGAGATTGTCTTGACCAGGACCACACCCCTAAATGCATTGAAGCAACTGCCATGTGATTGGTTGATTAGATAATTGCATTAATGAGAAATTGAACAGGTGTTCATTTAGGTGAGTGTACATAATTAATCAATCATATACTCAAAATGGAAAATATTATTTATCAGTCATGTTACTGTGACTATTCATTTCATGTTTTCAAGTAATGATTACCTTTTTTTTCATACTACATGACCAACAAAGAGGTAAAACCGTCAAATTATAATGCAAGAAATTGATTTAATGGGTAGAACACCTCAAAAAAGTTTAAACATGAACATTCTCAACAACAGAGAGAGAGGGGGTGGGGGGCAAGTAACAGTTGTGGCAAGTGTAAAAATCCCTTCCGTCTGTGCAGTCCTTGCGTTCCCAGGCTTTACAGGACCAGCACTGGAGCAGGACCTCCCTTGGCCTGGAGAAGCTTTCCAAGCACACAGTGCAGAATTCATTTTGAATGAATGTAACGGCGTTACAACTGTCCCAGTATCACCAACCATGTTTTCATCTCATGTGAGCAAGCTTGACTGGTAGTTTGACACTTGTTAGTTTCTATTTTTAGCTTACAAAATAGTGATTCTAATAATACTTGTTTGGATTCATAGACATTTGATCTTATAACAGCATCCAAAAAAGTACATCAGAAAGAAAAGTTTTTTTTTTTTTTAGATAACTCGGTCAGGACGTTTCAAATGTCTTTCCCTTTTTGGCAAGAATGGAGGGAAACTGAGCATGAGCACAGTGAGTGTCATCACTCTAGGTTGTTTCTGATTGGAGGAATTCAAGGTGTTACGACCGTCCAGTAACAACTGTCTCTGGTCTCCTCACAAGCTTCAAACTTTTTAATTACAGTTTTTGACACAGACATTTTTGTCCTCTATAAGGGCCTCCGAGTAACTTTTTTAAATTGACGCACAAGGGTTTATTCAATTGAGGAAAGCTTTTCCACACAATTAAAGTTCATATAAGAAGACTTTAAACAAATGGACATTTTGTTAAACTAATTGAATTAATAAAAGTTTTCAATTATTTTATTTTATCTACGTACTAGCAACATTAGTTTAGACTGAATGTAAAGGGATGAACACTTAAGAAGAGACATGAAGAGACAAAAGCCAAACACAACAAAACCACAAGCGTCACTCTTCTGCACAATGAAAACCACAAACAAATAAATAAAAAACATTTTATTTCATACAGTTACATAATTTATATATATATATATATATATATATATATATATATATATATATATATATATATATATATAAAGAAATCATAAACCCCCCCCCCCCCAAAAAAAAAAAAAAATAGTGAGTTGATAAATTTTTGCAAGCTGCATTGCACTCAGAAGGTCATTTAGCAGTCAATATGCTATCGCTGACAGTTTGTTAGATAGAAAGCATTAAAATCGTTCAGTAATATGATGCAAAAAGATATAAATATAAATTTTAGAAATGAGATGCATATAAAATCAGTCTGATGCCACTGAATTGGGTCACTTAAAATAACTTTATTTCATGTTGTTGAAATTAAACAAATTGTGTTTTCTAACAAATAATTATTGAACTAAACCAAGAGGAAAGAATGATGGAGATGATGTACATGATTATATCATAAATTCAAAGCAGTTTGTTCAGTAATTTCAGTATGATTCTCAGTACACTGTTAACCCTTGCTGTAAAAAAAGGCGTAATTCAGACAGTATCAAACCATTTTCCATTAAAACAGTAATATACCGTAGAAAACAAAAATAGCCTACAGTAATATACTGTAAATGAACAGTGCTCAAAATCGACACTCAGAGGCTGTTTTCCCAATCACACCCTATACCCTCATTCACTATTCCCTACATTAGTTCACTAATATAGTCTGCTTGACAGAGTGAATGAAAAGAAGAGAGTGAATTGAGACACTGATGAACACCTGATAAGCAGAATCACTGAAGGACAGAGAAAAAAGAACAGAAAAAAGAAAAAAACACAAGAACTACAACTGACTTCCAGTAACACTGAGTGTGAAACCAGTTTACAAACCAGTTTACGATTATTTATTTCATACATGTACAAAAGTTCTTGTTGATAATTAACAGAGATTTAGTTAATAATACAATTTGTTGTCACCATGATGGAGATCAGTATTTGCTTTAGTTGGTCTCTTGTCCCTTGACTTCTTACCTTGCATCTCTCTCTGACTGCTGTAACAGTGAGTTTATAAAACACATTTGATATGGCAAGAAAAAGTCAAGAGGAAGATGATCAGGTGTTTTTGTTCTTTTGTGATGATGTCACAATCATCTTGGACTATCTGATTTTCAGATTTTTCCTGTATATATTAATTGAAATTATGGGTATGTCATATTTAGCATAAATCTGTGTATCTACAAAATGAAATCAATATTTCTGTAATCAGGTCTTCTGAAAAATAACAATCATATAGTGCATTCAATTTTATTGTACTCCTGCTTGGTTCAGACACACACAGATATCAGCAATCAGCATATGAATCTCAACAATGGTGAAAAGTTTCATGTCGCAATGCATGCTGGGATCCAGGATAATATAAAACTCCCAGCATGCACTGCTGCATGAATAATAATTTAAAAAAAGAAATATTGCCACCATTGTTGAGATTAATGTGCTAAATTGTGATATCTCTGTGTTTCTAAAATATAGTGTAGCTCTGTTTTTTTTTGGTTTATGCATGATGTGTTAAACAAATGAGTCATAGTAATTTATTGCTGTAGTTTCACAGTAGTGCTAATGTAACACTTTTGATCGAGGATAAAACTCTGAATGAATAAGAATTAATTCCTTAGTGAATGAACAGGCAATATGATGATTTTGTCATCATAAGCATTACAACCACAATCATTCATAAACTGTGTGCGCACAAATGTGACTTGCAAAAACACAGCTCAAGCAGCAAAAGAAAAATGAATGTTTTAGCATCAGCATCCCAACTAAAGCAAGCACTGATCTCTATAATGGTAACTTCAAACAAACATTTTCAATAACAATTTCTGTATGACAGAAACAAAGTCATACTGGTTAATAATAAGTGTAATAATGTGTAATGGCTGGAAGTCAGTCGTAGTTATTGTGTTTCTCTATTTTCTGTTCTTGTGTTTCTCTTTTCTTCAATGATTCTGCTTATTAACAGCAGGTGTTCATCACTAATGCTCAACAATCACTTACATATTCTCTTAATTATCTCACTGCAACACTGTCTCAGTGTTACTTTTTACTCTTTGTAGTGTGGATTTCCCTGTGGTGTTGAAAGGGTTAACAGTGTAAGATAAAAAGACACACCCACAACATGTATTTTAACAGTAATAAACTGTAAGTTATGAAACAGGTTTATACTGGCAACACTGTTGCCAGTAGTTTACTGTAAAATTTCGTTTTTGGGTCACCATTGTGCAGAAGAGTAGAGCCTGTGCTTCAGTCCAGGAGAAGATCTACAAATATTGATGAAATGCTGCATGTTGCTTTATTTAACAGGCGGTGACTGTGTAGTTGCTGGTCCAGTGGAAATCTCTTTATTTACAAAAGTTTTGTTGTGGTTTCAAATGAAATAAGTTCACAGTAATACTTTGCTCACGTTATTAATGCATTATACATTTTAGTTTAATACATGTAAATGACAGTTGGTCAATTTAAGGTTTCTGCAAGTGAAATTAGTTAACTCGAGTTTTAGTGCATTTTACAGTAACATACTGTAGATTACAGTAAAGAACTGCACAATTAACAGTAAATTACTGGCAACAGTGTTGCCAGTATTTTACTGTAAAAAAAACCGGTAAGGTCTAACAGTGTACTTTGTTTTGGTCTTGGTTATTTTCCTGAATAGAGCACAGTTCAGGTCACTTCTTATTCCAGAGCTTTTCAACTCAAACACAGTGTCACACCAGAGATCTTTCTGATCTCTTCTTGTCTTGACAGCAGTGACTTTAAACTTCTCATATGGAGGAATCAGCACCTCTTTCTCACGAGGAAGCTTAGAATATTTTGTCACATCAGCGCCTTCACAAGTGTAGATTTCAAAACAAGATACTTTTCCAAAATGTTGTGCTATTTTACGATCAAGAGAGGAGGATGAAAATGAGCCGAAACGAACCTCTTTGTTCAGAACATTCTTATCAAACTCAACTTTAGTGCCACGATAAGTTTTATAGCATTTGTTTTGTTTGTTTGTTTGTTTGTTTAAATTGTTCAGAATCTGTATTGCATCTGTTAACAGAAAGTGAAGTGAATACCATTTGAATGTCAGGTGTTTGTACTGGTTTTTATCATGACGAGTGTCATTATTGAAGTACTTATATACGCTAGAATCACTGTACACATAAATGGCAACTCCATGATTCCTTGTCAAATAATTTTTTGGGAGGGTCTTGACAAACTCTTCCCCTTTTTTCCAAGCCGCATTAAATTCATTTAATTTATTACGTTCATTCTTTAGAAGTTTTGTCTCCACCAGTTTTGCCATGTTCTCTCTACAGCCCATATATTGATCATCAACAGAATTCAGTGCCATATCCAATGATATCTTTCCTTCAACAGCAGCGCTGTGATCCTGCAGAAACAGGAATCACAATGATCACATCATCAGTATTCATGTCTGTAATATTCAATCATATAGAACACAAGCTTACCTGTCCTAGAGCAGCTAAAATGAGAAGAAGAGCTTCAATGATCAGCAGCATCTTGATTCAGTCAAATCCCTCTGATGATCTAGTAGATCTAGTGAAGAACAGATGATGAAAGACAATGAGAACAGTGTTTCACAAAATTCATTACTCCAATGGCAAAATGTCCCCTAAAATTACCTGAGAATATAGTGGTTTATTCTTCTTCTCTTTTTTTAGGAGCTCAATGAGGAGAGGAGAAGATCAGAAAAGTCAATCCCTCACAGTCAGACGACAACGAATCTTCAAACCAAGAGATGAGGAAGGTGGCTTTTTTATATCACTGGAAATGTCTGTGCTTGAGTACTGGAACATATAGAAACTGTGCAACAGTTCATCTGAATAGTTTAACTCTCCATAATGCAACACCTGTGAAAGTCTGGTGTATTTGTGGTTTACAAAGGACAAACTCGTTCCTGTCATATCAGTGCCAGCAGAAAGCAGGGTTGACACCAGATTATGATCATGGAAATGTGCATCATTCAGGTCATTCATATTAAGCACAAAACTAAATTATGTTTTTTTTTTTTTTAAGATGCATCTACTGATGTAGAAATTAAGATCTGAAGAGTAAGTAAAGCTGCTTGCAGCAATTACAGAGACAAACACATGACATGCACCCCTGTTGTGAATCATTTAGAATAATAATAGTTGTGAATGTTCATAATAGTGCTGAACATTAGCAGAAACAGGGTAAACAGCCTCGATATTAGGCTGTTCAGCTTTAAAAGTGCACTTACCATAATGCTTTGGAGAAAGTTAGAGCTGAACAGTTTTATTTTAATTCAAGTTGTCAATCGTCATAATTGCATGCTAAGAAGAAAAGACACGACACCTCCAGTAGGTTTTGATAGTGTGATAACCAAACTTTTGTGGGTTTTTTTCTCTGTTCACTGTGGCAATGACACTTACAATGGGGTTTTCTTGAGAACGGTGTTGAAGCTTTGTCAGAGTTAAAGTGAAAAATGGTATGTGATTCAGTTTAAATATGCAGAAATGTGTGTTTCTTAATGTGTTATCTGGAAGGAATGAACAATGACTTTTGAATTATAAAACAATAGTTTTTAGTTTTTTTGTCTATAGTTGATGGCACTGTAGTCAGAAGTGCACTTAAAGCTAAATAGCAACACATTTTGTATTAATGGAAAGTGTTCTACATATAATTTATCAATTTAAGCCTGTTTTGGAGACATTAAAAGGCGTCATGAAATAATTATTACAAAGCATTTATTTAATCAAGCTCCAAAAACATCTTGTTTGTCTATTGTGGGATCTTTGACTGCCTCCAGAGCAAGACTTCGATGAGTAGTTCAACATCATTGCATCACAGGCCCCGCCCACTGGAGTTCAGATGCTTAACGACTGACAAATTTGGACTAAAGCGCATATAGATTATATTTACGATCTCTTTATGAACTTTTTAAAGCATCAATGTGTCAGTTGCATATCTGTCAATGGAGGGACAGAAAGCTCTCAGGTTTCCTCAAAAAGATATTCATTTGTGTTCCGAAGATGAATGGTCTTATCAGGTTTGGATCGACATGAGGGCGAGTAATTAATGACAGAATTTTCATTTTTTGGGTGAACTATCCCTTTAAGATCTATAATTCAGGCCAGTTTTCACAGAAAGTCTAAGCGTTTTCACAGACAGCGCTTAGATTAAGCCAGGATTAGGCTTTAGTTCAATTAGGATTTTTAAATTGCTTTTATAAACGTGCCTTAGATTATTTTTTTTTACAAGTGTGCATCTTGCATCTTGAGACAAAACAATGGCACTGATATATTTGCCAGTGCAAGTTGCTTTCAGATAAAACAGCTCAAACAAACAGATTATTAAGTCGACCACAAGGGGATTTAACATCCGAGGTTCACTGGCATCAAATGTTTATAAACCTGTGCTCTTGAGATGTTGAGCAGTGAAAAAGACAAAAGGCATATGTTCAAAACATCCTTATCAAAATTGAAATGTGTTACGATGGAGCAAATATTCATTATCAGATATTTAGCTTGCTGTGAAGAATAAGCATATATGTAGCTGTAGTGTGATGTTGATGCATCCAGCTCATGTTTAGCTGCAGGAAAGTGTTCAGCTCATCTGAAAATGCAACACCTCTGAAGCCCTGGTGTGTTTGTGGTTTCACAAACACAAGCACAAATTCTTCCTGTCTATCAATACTATCAGTCAACAATGAAAGCTTGTGTAACAAGGCAAGAACAAGTATATATATATACTGTATATAAAAAATATTTTAAAAAGCATTTTAGTGAATTGCCTGTATTAGTGTATGTTAGCATGCTAATTTTTTTTTTATAAATGAAATTGAATTTTAATGTATGAGATGAAAGTATACACCAGCAGTCAGAAAGAATTGAGTCAGCAGTTCTGACTCTGTGAAAGTTACAGTTAAACAAACTCTGTTAACTTCAGTCAAATCCCTCAGATGCTCTAGATCTAGTGAAGAACAGATGCTGAAAGACAACTAGAAACCGTGTCTCACAAATACTAAATAAATGACTCAAGTAGCAATGACTCAGTGGGTAGCACTGTTGACTCACAGCAAGAGGGTCCCCGGTTCAAGTCCTGGCTGAGCCAGGAGGCCATTCTGTGTGGAGTTTGCAGGTTCTCCCCGTGTCAGCGTGGATTTCCCCCACAGTACAAAGACATTCATGTTGGGTGCATTGGATACACTGTAATCTTATACCCTGTGTAGAAGGTGGAGTTGTGGATAGTAAAGAGTTATACAGTAGAGAAATCAAGTGACTAACCCCACATCCTGTTGGTTTTTAATAAAGACTCAAGAGTACTCATTTTTCAGTAAAACGCACAGAACAAAAAGTGCGTCCTCCTTTACTGCGTGTTCAGTCAAACGTATACAGCTTTCTTCAATGCTAACTAACAGAATACAAAAATATGCCCAGAGCTCCCAACAGTGGTCCCACCATCAAAACCCAAAAAAGAAATTCACATTGGAGACAGCTTACACTGAAATATACCTTTAGTGAATATGTCAGCAACCAAATCTTCAGTGTTGCAGTATTTCAAGTCTATGACTCCACTTGCAATTTGCTCTCGAATGAAGTGGTACTTGATGTCAATGTGTTTGGCACGTCCATGAAATTGAGGGTTCTTTGCCATGCAGATAGCTGACTGATTATCTTCAAACATCAACATCGGTCCTGTTTGATTTACCTTTAGACCTGTCATCAGTTGTCGCATCCAAACCGCTTCTTAAGCTGGGCTTGCTAACGCCATGTACTCAGCTTCAGCAGTGGAAAGAGCTACGCATGTCTGCTTCTTGCTTCTCCAACTCACAGCTGCTCCGCTGATTTGAAACATGTATCCTGAAACAGATTTGCGATCATCTTGGTCTCCAGCCCAATCTGCATCTGAAAATCCAATACATTCCTTTGGCTTGTCCTTACTATACAGCAGACCTAAATTCAGAGTGCCATTCAGGTATCTCATGATTCGTTTGACAGCCATCCAATGATGCTTTGTGGGTTTAGCACAGAATCTTGCAACATTGTTTACAGCATAAGCAATGTCTGGTCTTGTTCTTGTTGACAAATAAAGCAGACTACCAACAGCAGACTGAAATTGTGTCGGATCCAGTCTTTCTTTGTCATCAGAGAGTTTGACGAGCTTCGAGTTCATGTCTACTGGTGTGCTTACTGGCTTTGAATTTTCCATTCTGAATTTCTCCAACACATTTTTGATATATGTTGTCTGACCAATCCAGATTTCTCCAGCTTCTGGTTTTTGGACAATTTTCACAATAAGAAAATGAGTTAGCTCACCCATGTCCTTTATCTCAAATTGTTTTGAAAGCATTTTCTTCATCCGTTTATCATTGCGTCCAGCCAGAAGAATGTCATCAACATACACAGCAATAATGAACATCTCACCAGTTGCTGCAGTGTAAATGCAGGGATCGGCTGTAGTTTGGACAAACCCCATCTTCTTCAGCTTTTCATCTAGAACGATGTTCCAACACCTTGGTGATTGTTTCAGTCCATAGATGCTGCAATTTAGTTTGCACACTAGATGTTCCTTTTCTTTGACAACAAAACCTTCAGGTAAACCTTGTGCTACTAGACGTGCTTTGTGTCTCTCAAATGTTCCATCAGCATCAACCTTGACTTTGAACACCCATTTACTGCCCACTGCTTTTCGATCTTTTGGTAGTTCTACCAGTTCCCACACATTGTTTGCATACAGAGATTCCATTTCTTTCTTCATAGCTTCCTTCCATTTCTCCTTGTCTGAACTACTAAAAACATCTTTTAGAGTTTTGGGTTCAGCTGTTTGATTAGTAAGTGTTGCCGACTTTCCGTAATAGTCAGGTGGTTTTCTCACTCTTGTTGATTTTTGAATCTCTTCTTCTGCTGAGCCCTCACTGTAAGATTCTTGGCAGTCAAATTCCACATACCGTTTCACAGTGTCTTCCTCATTTTCAGCAGGCTCCTTCTCAATTTCATGATCAGACTCATTGAATAGCACGTCTCGACTGTTGAACACCTTTGCTAGTTTTGTATCATAGAGCCGATATCCTTTCGTTTCTGTTCCAAAGCCCAGAAGGATACATTTCTTTGCTTTCGGATCTTCCGTTCATCTTTGGGTATGTGAGCATATATAGTACATCCGAATACACGTAAATTATCAACCTTTGGTTTCTCACCTGTCCAGGCTTCAAAATGAGTCATCCCTTTCACTGATTTCGTTGGGCTTCTGTTTCTCAGATACACAGCTGTTGACAGTGCTTCTGCCCAGAACTTCTGAGGTAGCTTTGCATTCACTAACATGGATCTCATTGTCTCCGTCAGTGTTTTGTTCATTCGTTCAGCTACTCCATTTTAGTCTTCGGTACTGTGAGCTCATGTCGAACTCCTTCTTTTTTCAGGAAGTTTTGAAACTCAGACAAGGTATATTCTCCTCCATTATCTGTGCGCAAGACTTTCAGTTGTCTTCCAGTAGATTTTTCTGTCATAGCCTTCCATTCTAGGAACTTCTGAAAAACTTCATCTTTCCGCTTCAGAACATACACCCATACATAGTGAGTATTCTCATCAATGAACGTCAGAAAATATTCAGCTCCACTCAAGGATTTTGCATTTATTTCCCCACATACATCACTGTGCACTAAGTCAAGTGGTTCAACAGTTCTTTTGCGATCACTGCTTTTGAACTTGCTGCGATGATGCTTTCCTTCAGTACATGAATCACAAAAGTCTATGCCTTTTGACACATCAAAGTCAAAGCCATCAACTAGACTCTCATTAACAGCTTCTTCAGATTTTGTACACCTAGATGACCATAACGTCGGTGCCAGGTTTGTTCCTTAGTATCTTTATGCAAATTCACATTTTCTGTTACATGCAAGTGATCACTTTCTCTACAGTTCACATAATAGAGACTGCCATTTTTTGTTGCAGTAGCAATCCGTTTTTGATTAACATCCGTGATGCAGCATCTGTTCTCTGTGAACTTGACTTTTTTCCAGACTGAGTTACCTTGGACACACTGTCGATACTGTTCGTTGCTCAGACTCGCTCTCCCAGTTTAAAACTAGATTAAAGTCGCATCTCTTCAGCCAGGCATTCATATAATCCTACAGTTCAAACTACAATCCGGCCTCTATCCAATGCCAGAGGAGAACTGGCCCCCGACTGAGCCTGGGTTCTCCCAAGGTTTTTTTTTTTCTCCATTAAGGCACCTGATGGAGTTTTAGGACACCATTAGGTCACTTGATGGAGTTTTTCGGTTCCTTGCCACTGTTGCCTTTGGCTTGCTCAGTTGGGGATATTTTGGGGATATTTAATTTAATTTTATCAATCAATAAATTCCTCTTGAAACAAACTTTGTTGTATTATTTTAATTTAATACTGTGAAGCTGCTTTGATGCAATCTGTATTGTGAAAAGCGCTATACAAATAAACTTGACTTGACTTGACTTGACACTCAGTAAGTTGTATGACAATTGTGGTACATACAAAACATCATTCAGCTTGCATTCTTTTGTCTTACCATCAGACAATGTCATCTTCAGCCGCACAACTCCACGTCCTGTTGCTTCAACAGAGTAACCATCTCCAAGTGTTACTTCTTGTGAGGATTCCAGGCTTTTAAACTCAACAAACTGTTTCTTGTCATTGCACATGTGACAGGAAGCTCCTGAATCTACAATCCAGCTATCCATTCTTTCATCAGAACTTGATGATAGTGCATGACTCACCATTAGTCCAACACTCAAACTATCTGAATCACTGTCTTGTTTTTTCACTTATGCCTTGTTTGCTTTGTGTTTATAACCCACCTTCATACTCTCTTTGTTGAAGTCTGTGCTTGCAAAATATTTGTTGAACTCTCTGCAGTCACACTTGATATGTCCATACCTTCTGCAGTAGTGACACTTTGGGCCTTTTCCTCTCACAAACTGTTTTCCAGTCAGAGCTTTAACATTGTTGCTGGTGTTTTTAACATCGCGTTCTCTCAGTTTAAGTTATTCATGCCGCAATCGTTCCGTGACAACCTCCATTCTGGGTACATCCACACTTGCTTCAAGTGCAGTGACTATAACGTTGAACGAGTCGGGTAAACTGTCTAGCAGGTGCACGACACGATCTTCCTTGTCGATATGATCTCCAGTCAACACCTTAATGTGCTCTTGAACTGAGTCTCCGTCTTTCAATTTTAACGAGTACAGTTTACGCCTCAGTGCTAGCTTATTCGCCCAAGTTTTCTTCTGAAACTGATTCAACATTTTTTTCCACACGACAGTAGGATCTTCCGGCTCTCCAATCAAATAGAGCAAAGACGGTTCTATTGACAGTACAATGGTAGCCAGCGCACGATCACTTTTAGCCATATAAATTGCTAACTTACTTGGATCAGATCGTGGCGCAGTCTCTGTACCATTTACCAAGTCCCATAGTCCGTCTCTCATCAATGCCATCCGACATTGCACTTTCCACGTGGGATAGTTTGCTCCGTTTAATGAAACAATTGTCACCGTCTTGGAATCCGAGCTAATTTTTACTCACAGTCAGTCAATATCTTCAATAAGCCTTTCAGCAGCGTCACTGTAGCGTTCTAATTCTGGGCCCATAACCTGTTGGTTTTTAATAAAGACTTTTTCAGTCAAACGCACAGAACAAAAAGTGCGTCCTCCTTCACTGCGTGTTCAGTCTTCTTCTTCTTCTTCAGTGCTAACTAACAGAATACAAAAACATGCCCAGAGCTCCCCCAGTGGTCACACCATCAAAACCCAAAAAAGAAATTCACATTGGAGACAGCTTTAACTGAAATACACACAAGTCAGTAACCATTCTGGTAAAAGTGAATTTTTCCAACACATCCAAGCCCTAAAAGTTCATCAAACTGAGCAGAAGGAGCCTCATCAAGACAAGGCAAATGCTTTCTCACATAGTCCCTGAGCTGCAAATATCAGAAAAAATTTTTTTATGCAAACCGTATTTTGCCTGCAGCTGACAAAAGGAAACAAAGGAACCATCAATTAATAGATCACCAATAGTGTGAATACCCATGTCTCTCCATTTTGTGAAAGCAGAGTCCATTGTAGAAGGAATAAATGATGGATTCCCTCCAACTGGTAAAAGGAAAGATAAGGACTTTATTATTTTTTTTTTATTTAATCTGCTTCCAAATGCGAATAGTACTATGGATTAAACAATTATGATTATAAGCCAATTTCGCTATCTTTATGGAGACAAGATCACTGCCCCAATATCATATGGGCTACATGCTTCACTTTCCATTTGGATCCATGTGGAGTGTGTAAAGTTGGGATCTAGCCACATTATGATAGTATGAAGAGCACTGGCATAATAATAAAGAGAGACATTAGGGAGTGCCAATCCGCCTTCAGCTTTAGGTTTACAAAGATGAGCTTTACTTATTCTATGGGCGTTATAATCCCATAAAAAAGAAATAATGATTGAATCTAATTGCTTGAAAAAAAATCTTGGGATGTTCTGAAAAAGATAGAGAATTTGAGGAAGAAAAACCATCTTGATAACATTACCTACCAAAGAAATAGGGAGTGATCTCCAAAACTGAATAGGGGTTGCCACTCAGCGGTTGTGTTTGATACAACTTTGATCCAGTACAACTCCTACTATATTGCAGTATGCAATGTGTGTACTGTGAATATTATGCTCAACATTTTTTCTTAAATTGATTCAGTCATGGACAGTGGCTCTACACAATGAAAACATGTTATCTCTACTGAAATAGGCCTACTACATTTAAGATCATCTTAACCGAATTGTGTAAATTGTGGCCTCGTTTTTACTGCTGCAGACAGTCGGTCAGAACTGTGTAAAGACATTAACGAAATAGATTCTGCAGACTCCAGATTGTCTTTCAATGAGTTACTGATGACAATTTAAATGTAAATAGGTGTTGTAGTGGATTTTTTCCCTAAACCTAACTATCTGGGTCTCGTCTACAAATCGACGTCCCCGAACGTCTACTGTCGACGTTTAGTCTATCTGGGTCTCGTCTACAAATCGACGTCCCCACTCAACAAGTCACCTGGTCCTAAACTAGCTTCCTTCCTAAACTGACCTGCTGCGCAGCAGAAATTAACAGACAAACATCAGCAAATGTCCTCTAAATGCTTTAATAACGGCCAGGAGATCTTCCTGAGCAGTTCTCAGGTAATCTCTCCCAATAAGCAAGGGCCGGAGGATCTCAGACAAATTCCATTGAGAAATCCCACCGTAAAACACATATACAACAGTTTTTATAGAATCGAGAAAACAAATAAGACTAACATGTTACCTTCAACATGATTGGTTCAATTGGTTCAATAGCCCCAACCTTTTTCCTCTGTCACTGGCACAAGCAAACTGTTTTAATGATGACTTCATTTGTTAATCACAAGATTCTAACAGACTGTCTAGTTTCATTTCCCAAACTATGTTATTTTTACATACATACATACGCACACAGTCAAAGTTTTCCATTGGTTTTGTCACAGTACATCCTGTTCAAATTGTTAGATGTTAAAGTTATAAGGTTAGATGTTAAAAAACATGGTTAGTTTAATATACAGTTTAAAATTTCCACGACAGTGTGATTCTGGAACACAACACAGAAATAAACATGAGTGAGTAAAGAATTTACACAGACATTTTACAGGCACAATTAATATGCAAAAATCTATCTTCAAAGGTATGAATTAATAAATAAAACACCCAATTATGATTTCTAAGCAAATAAATAGAACAGTCATGTTATGCTTACGCCCACAAGATGGCGCCCTAGCATTACTGGTAACTGAACACATTTGAGATAAGATAAACAGCTACTTCATAGTCACAAAATAACAAGCTAAACATTGATATGTTTCATAGTTAATCTTATGTATTACTTGCAGTAGCTATAGTGAAAATTAAAAGAAAGCTTAAAAGTGCAGCAGAATTAACCAAGTAATGCAGCGAACACACAGTTGAATGGCTAATGGCGATATGTGCGTCTTAATCACAGTATAAAACTATCAGAATAAGTAAGGACTGACAAAATACAATTTGCATGTACGCACAGCTATCCCAGCTAACAGAGAATGTTAACTTTGGCTAACGTTCTGACAAGACGTTAGGCCTATGTCTTCAAGAATTTTCTCAAAAGGTAAGCACAAAAACTTTATTCATACATTGTTAGAAGGTTTTTTAAATGTCTCATAATTTTAGCAGAAAACATTATTTGAACAACATTCATGAATATCCTTTAAATATTAAGGATTACTAACTTTCTGGTTTAAAAATGTCTTAAGGTTGGGTGTTACACAGCAAAATCTGTGTTTCACGAACACCGCTCAGTGTTTAAATGTGGCTCAGAGTGATAAAATAACACTGAAAGGTGCTGGAGGTTATTACATAGTTAACAAACAAGTATTCATTACTTCATTGAGGTCATTGTTTCTGCCTTAAATTATTACATTGTTTACTTTAATACAGTTTTAGCTTTTTTCAGTTTTTTTTTTAACTGTGTGATTTGTATATGTACATTTCTGTAATACATAACTTGGACACAGTGACCTCTGATAACAGATCACTCTAAAATATAATGTAGACATGCATTTTCTGTAAAGCTGCTTTGAATCAATATCTATTGTGAAAACTAAGCGCTATACAAATAAATGTGAATTGAACTGAATTAAGAGATTTTTGAGCAGTAGTGATGAAACACTAAAATAAAGAGGAACAAACATTTGAAGTCATCATTGTGATGATCAGTGCTTCCTGCATTAGTGTTCAGGAAACACTTTTACTGTGCCAGAAGTCAAAACTCATTCATGGCTCCCAGCATGCATTGCGGCATGAATACATTTTGCAGCTGGAGTCTTTTACTATTTATATTTGAATATATTTTCTTTTTTTACCTTTGTTGAGGTTTGTATGATGAGTGTTGATGTCTAAACTTTAACTCGAGAGGTTGAAGCATGTACACAAATTTCAATGCGCAAATGTTCTCTGAATAGACCTTATTCACAATAACACCATTATTCACAGTAACACCATCTTTGACGGGAATGAAAACGAGGCTGTGAGGGATAAACATGCATCTCTTCAGTGGGTTGTACTGTTATTTAATGTGTTTTTGGAGATTTCTGCTGTCGAAACAGAAAATGATAAGTGATCTAGAAGCTTTTTACAGGTTGTTCTTTTAACAGCTCTGAATAAAGTCTATTTGAAGTGCTGAAAGAGAAATAAGTTAACAAAAGTCAAGGGTCAAAAGCCCAATTAAAGCAAACACCGATCACCATAATGATGAATTCAAATTAAACACACACACAAAAAAACAACCATTAACATCTAAACCTCAGTTCAGGGGCATAACCATGAGTGATGACTTCACTATGATGAATAAAGTCGTTGTTTAAAGTCGTTTAGACTAGAGTGCACGTCTACAGAATTTAAGACCAGCTGTGGTCACTTGTCTTCACATATAATATTTGCGACTGACGCCAGCAACTAAATGCACCTGTTTTGGAATATGTAGGCCAATAATTTGAATAAAGAACTAACAAAAAACAAACAAAAATCACAAACATGACATTTCTAAATAAAACAATTTTATAAACTTTAATAATATCTAATATATTTAAGGAAATATGATGAGGAAATACAGTGCCTTGAATATCTTTGCAGTCAAAGTTTCCAGTGTTGGCAGCATAACATTGGTAGCGTTACATTTACAGTAGAATGATGAAAGGCAATTTAAAATGCCTAGCATTTTAAAGGACTCCTGTTTCAGAATAAATTAAGCAGAATTTCATTTTCGTTGTAACCACTACTCAGATTTTTGTATGTGGGCATGTTGATAGCTACAGTTTTGGGTTATGTTGACACTGTCCATGTTCATGACAGAGATGTGGTAGTTTTACTATGTGTGTCTTATACTGTTTTCTACGGTTTCTTTTTCAATAGGATCAAAGAAAATAAGATTGAAATGACCTGAATATTGAGTCCGTCTGTTAGTTTACATGAAAGTGCCCGCTCACTTTTTACCAGGCCCGACCAAAAATAAATCTCTGCCTACGCCACTGCCTCAGTTAAAGGGATAGTTCACTTTGAAATTAAATTTTGGTATGTTTTAGCTTACCTCAAGGGCATCCAAGATGTAGGTGTCTTTTTTTCCGCAGTAGTTTCAATTTTGATATTTTTAGGTCAAACCGTTCTTGTCTGTCAGTCATATAATGCAGGTCGATGGTCACTGTCTCAAAGAGCATGCACAGAGTCCAAATTAAAACAATTCCCCGTCG
The DNA here is from genome assembly GCF_965113295.1 of Leuciscus leuciscus. Lineage (NCBI taxonomy): Eukaryota > Metazoa > Chordata > Actinopteri > Cypriniformes > Leuciscidae > Leuciscus > Leuciscus leuciscus. The sequence goes on along the minus strand of NC_138725.1, from coordinate 39,155,897 downwards.
TCCAAATGAAACAATTCCCCATCGTAAGTACACATTGATGGCCTAAGACACGAAACGAGCGGTTTGTGTGAGAAAACGAACAGTTTTTATATCGTTTTTACCTCTTGAACTCAGCCACGTCCAAGTGATCTGAGAGCTCGCGCAGTAGCCAAGGCGACATCTAGTGTATATATCTATACCCGCCCGCGCTCTCAGATCACTTGGACGTGGCTGAGTTCAAGAGGTAAAAACGATATAAAAACTGTTCGTTTTCTCACACAAACCGCTCGTTTCGTGTCTTAGGCCATCAATGTGTACTTACGATGGGGAATTGTTTCATTTGGACGACGGGGAATTGTTTTAATTTGGACTCTGTGCATGCTGTTTGAGACAAGTGACCATCGACCTGCATTATATGACTGACAGACAAGAACGGTTTGACCTAAAAATATCAAAATTGAAACTACTGCGGAAAAAAAGACACCTACATCTTGGATGCCCTTGAGGTAAGCTAAAACATACCAAAATTTAATTTCAAAGTGAACTATCCCTTTAACTCTCAATAAGAATTATCTTTTGTAGATGTATGAAAGAAATAAAGAAAACCTGGACTTAATAAGTGAAGATGTAATGCTGTGGAGTTGTTTAATCCTCCTCTGCTGAGATCTTCAGAGATTTAATGTCTTCTTTTATCTTAAGGCTGTGGCTGAAGTCAGTTGTAGTTTGTGTTCTTATTTCTCTTTCCTTCAGTGATTCTGCTTTGTTAATAGCAGGTGTTCAAATGTTTGAAAGAATGTTTCAGGAACATCAAACTAACATTTTATTAAGTGACGTACACATATATGACGTACACATATGTTTTTCGTTGATTATTTATTTCTTTAAGTAATTTTCTTAACATGAATCTTATCGTTATCTTTATCTTTCTCAGCATCGTGCATTGCTGCTGCATGCTGCTCTAATTGCTGCACGAGTCCTCAAATATCTGTTAGTGTTGCTCGGGTACATGATTTGTTGTTATACATTCTTAAAATGTGTTTCTGTAAAAGGATGTTGGCCCAGTCTGCATGAGATTTCACAGTGCGTCGTGCATTGCTGCCACACGCTGCTCTAATTGTCCTAAAATATCTGATGTTGCTCAGATTCAAAACTGAAAAAGGTGTGTTGGATTTACATGATTTAATAGTGTACATCGGTCCCACATGAATCAATTAAGTTAAACAAACATAATTTGTTCATCTAACTTCAACATCATGAAACGAGGTCATTTTAAGTGGCCCAATAAAGTTATCTCAACTTAATTCGGGTATTCAAATGCATACATTTATTCATCCAATAAACGTACAGATATTTATGTCACACAATTGAACTTGTAGACCTCAGCTAACTATAATTCACATTACCATATGCCAACAAGTCCAGTTGGCTGAGCTTTTCATGCTTTTTCAATAAAATAAATCATATGTAGTTAAATAAGTCCACAGCCTAAGCAAATGCTCCACTCTTCTCCACAATGGTAACCCACTGTAATTTAAATGATTCTAATACTGTAATTCCAATGTAATTGAACATTAAACAGTTTTACACACTATCAAGTCTTCCCCTTTTCACATTTTCTCAAAAACACATAAAATAACACTTAATTTCAACATTTATTCTCTCTTGATTCAGCCATATGCAAAATTAATGTAATTATAACAGAAACAGATTAAGTAAACTTCAATTTTACATATATTTAAGCGGACTGAACACAATCAAATTAAGTTAGGACAAAATGTAAAGCAATTGTGTTGCTTAAGCTCATTTTAATTAGGAAATTTGAACAAGCAGCAAAAATATATTTGGTTTCAGTGAATAAACGAGGACTTGATGGGACGAATTTCAGCGTTTTGAGAGTCCACAACACAACGCAGATAACACGCCTCTACACTTGTGAAGTTGAAAATACGAAATATTCAAAGTAAATACAACTTAACTGAATCAGTGCAAAAAATGACTCAAAAGGTTGAGTGACCTTCTGTCAAAGAGCACCGTCCTTCGGATGAGACGTGTTGCCAAAAAAATTATATTTAACTTTTTATTATTAACTTTCTTAGACATTGTGTGGTTTTAAGCATTCGTTTCTCTTCTGGAATTTATGTATGTTTGTGCACCTGGTGTAAGCAAGACACACACAGTAAGTAAATGGTTAAGAACCTTTAACTCTTTAGGTATGGAAGATAATTTAGCCAAGGGGGGTTAGAGGGGTCATTCTATTCTAAATCAGCCAGATGTGGCCATGCTGGGTGAGTGGAAAACTACAGAGAAAAGACCTTGAAGAAGGAGTATAAGAAGGGAATTTCCTGGGCTGGGTGTCAGGTCTTGCTCACGTCATGGGGTAGCTGCTGTGATTTTGTGACTAAGCCTCATGGAAGAGAATAAATATCTTTTAAAATACAATTTGATTCTTGGTGTCTCTTATGCAGTGATGATGATTGTTTAATTATTGTTTTTGCACAACAGACGTTAAACCTGGTAAATCCCATGGCACTTCTCGTAAAAGAGTAGGGGTGTGACCTTGGTGTCCTGGCCACATTAACTCCAATGGTCTTTGCCAATCATGGCCTCCTAATAATCCCCATCCATTGAATTGACTCGATCACTCTCTCTCCTCTCCACCTATAGCTGGTGTGTGTTGAGTGCACTGGTGCCGTTGTACTGTGGCTGCCGTCACATCATCCAAGTGGATGCTGCACACTGGTGGTGGTTGAGGACAGACCCGACATGATTGTAAAGTCCTTTGGGTGTACAGCAGTACATATGAAAGTGCTATATAAATGCCTCATTCATTCATAACATGGCAAATAAGACAAAACTGAAATCTTTAGAGCTGTTACTGTTCTTCATTGCCCCTAAGAACAAATCTGAGGGTTAAGGACCAGTTTGCAAAATTTCAGTTGCATTAAATCCCTTCATAAGGGACAATAAAATTTGATCATGTAATACATCTTACATGTTTTATAAACACACAGTTACAGCAGCCAGAGGAAAAGACAAAAAAGACTCTAAAGACAAGGATCAAGAGACCAACTAAATCACATACGGATCACCACAATGGTGACTTCAAATGAATGTTCAGGTGTTGCATGAAAGAGGCGATGAAGAGATTCAACAGAATCAATGAATCTGTTCAGAAACAAAGTTCTAATAACAAATATTTTTGAATTTACAGGGCTATGTTTGTCCTTTCTAACTTGATTTGACTGGACAGTGAAACAGGACCCATCTGGAACCAAAGGCTTCCTTATTTAAGAATATGCTTTAGTGCAGTTTCACATCCTGATGCAAGATTCTCTGAAAATCTTAATATATTTTTACTTAGGGTGACGATATGTCCTCTTTTTCCTGGACATGTCCTCTTTTTTAACCTAAAAAAATGCATCCAGCCGGGATTTCTAGATCGCCCAAAATGTCTGTGATTCGGCTTTTGCTTTCTACAGTCACCATTCCTTATGTTTACATGCACAACTTTTGTTTCAATCGGACTGAATTCATTCTGATTGATGAATCTGAATGTAGTGTTTACATGAACGCTAAACAAGTAATCGGGTTGATGTGGGTTTTTGCATTGCTTTAGGTCCCGCCTTCTCACACACCAACATTGGTCGGTCGGTCATGTACGTAACACAAACATTGGTCAAACTACATGTTGTAACAAAAAAGCAAGCTTCCTTATTTTATGGTTTAAATACTGCTGTTGTCGACTGACTGGATGACTTTTCTGATCTTCTCTCATCAATGTTCCTGAGCAACTGAAGAACCTTACAAAAAAAATTACCATATTCCAAGGTAATTTACATTTACATTTAAATTTTACATTTAATCATTTAGCAGACACTTTTATCCAAATCGACTTACAAATGAGAAGAGCAATTTAAGCAATCATTCAGTCTCAGTTTCAGTACATGTAGCAATGTTTATATATATATAATAGAATAGTAAGTGTTAATGGGTCAAGTGTTAACGAAAGAGATGCGTTTTCAGCAGTTTCTTGACAATGGCCAAACAATTTGCAGCTCGGGTTGAGTTAGGCAGGTCATTCCACCAGCTTGGAACAGTCAAGTCCATAATAGTGATATTGTGCCTTTTTGGGATGGCACCACAAGGCGCCGTTCACTTGCAGAATGCAAGCCTCTGGATGGCAAGAAGGTATTTTTAAAAGATTTAAAGGGGATAAATATATTATTCTTGTTTTATAAATTCACTGATTAATTTCTTCATTCATTATTTTCAAATGGTTTGCTATCTAGCAGAACATTCCACGAGGGTAAAGCTTTATTGTGTAACATTTTTAGTGTGTAAATCTGTACATATTTCTCTTGGAGTGATTGGAGATTTTGTGAAACACTGTTCTCATTGTCTTTCATCATCTGTTCTTCACTAGATCTACTAGATCATCAGAGGGATTTGACTAAATCAAGATGCTGCTGATCATTGAAGCTCTTCTTCTCATTTTAGCTGCTCTAGGACAGGTAAGCTTGTGTTCTAGTATGAATATTACAGACATGAATACTGATAATGTGATAATTATGATTCATGTTTTTTGCAGGATCACAGAGCTGCTGCTGTTGAAGGAAAGATATATCCATTGGATATGGCTCTGAATTCAGTTGATGATCAATATATGGCCTGTGGAAAAAAAATGGCATATCTGGTGAGGAATAAATATCTAAAGAAGGAAATCAATAACTCAGCTGAATTTAAAAAGGTGTGGCAAGAAGGTGAAAAGAATGCCAGAGCGCCAGAAGATAAATTGACAAAGAATCATTCTATTGCCTTGTATGTGTACACTAACCTTAATTCTAGCATATATAGCAATTTTGATATGGCTGTTTATAATGGTAAACAAAACTACAGAAACCAGACATTCAATTTGTATTCACTTCAGTTTTTGTTAACAGATGCAATACAGATATTGACTAAAAAACAAAAGAAATGCAAGTCAACATATCGTGGTACAAAAGCTGAATTTTATAAGAATGTCACAGGCACAGAGATTCGTTTCGGCTCATTTGCTTCATCCTCTCTTGATCGTAAAGTAGCACAGGGTTTTGGAACTAAATCTTGTTTTGAAATCAAAACTTGCAACGGTGTTAATGTGATCAAATATTCTAAGTATCCTGAACAGAAAGAGGTGCTGATTCCTCCATATGAGATGTTTAAAGTCACTGCTGTCAAGACAAGAAAAGACCAGAAAAATCTCTGGTGTGAGACTGTGTACAAGTTGGAAAGCTCTGGAAAAAGAAGTAACCTGAATTGTTCAGTGGCTTTCGAGAAATCAGCTATATGGAAATGCAGATGCTCAAAGGCAAAGGGCCGTTGCGCAATGTATGGAATATCACGGTAAAGCTATTTGAAACTATACAATCTGTATTGTATAAATAAATATATAAAAGTACTATTTACATAAAAGTGACAATAATGTCTCCAAGCATTCAGTATGAGGGCTTTTTCTAGGGCGGAACAAAACTGACAGGATAACAATTGAGCGAACTCAATCCCACTGAAGGAGAAATTCACATTAGGCAGAAAATTGGTCAGAACGGCACTGCCATTACTTATTCCCTGTTATTTGATCCCATGATCTTGGCATTACTAAAGCCTTGCTGTACCGCTTGAACTAAAGTAATACTTCAAAATGTATGCTGAGTGCTTTGAATTTACATCCTTACATTGTTTACTTCACTTCCACACTTAATTACCCACATTTTAAAAAAACTATATATTCTTTGAAAAAAATGTGATCATGCAATTGTGACGTAAATGATTTAAAGATCTGAATTGATTTACTTGTTTTTTTTTTATTATTATTATTTCTGTAATCTTATGTTGTGTGCTGTATTGTCTTCACAAGTAAGTTAGATATAAGCAAATGACAATGTTGTGTAGCAGTTTCCATTGCTTTTGCTTTGCTTGAATAACAGATGTTGAATTTGTGCTAGTCAGATGAAGATTATTCAATAAACACAATAAATGCTCATTTTTATTATAACTTGGTCTCCTGAATCATGCATTGTCTGCATCAGTTGGAAAGAGTTAAGCCTGGTTCACACTGTATGATTTTGGCCAATATTTGGCCAACTTTTGTGAATCCTAAACGATTCTTTTTATCCTAGGCAAAAATCTCAAGTCTTTCATCACTAGTTTGACATGTTCGCCGAAAGCTGATTAATGACCATTGTGAACAAATGTTACTGGCAGTGTCAGAAGTATTGAGACACAGTCCTGCAGTGTGACTTCTTTGACAAACATCAAATCAAAAACCAATAGGAGCACAGAATCTGAAGACGCAACTTTAATGAGACAACAACAAACCACCACATACACAAAAACTGGTGACAAGTACACACCGACGCGTTGTGGCTTACAAGCCTTCGTCAGGGTGTATTATTATAGCCACCCTGACGAAGGCTTGTAAGCCGCAACGCGTCGGTGTGTACTTGTCACCAGTTTTTAAATGATAAAGCCATGATGAAATAAAGGCTTTTTAACTTTTTTTCTTATTATACTTTTCTTTTTTTTTAGTATATAAAATCTTAAAAACATGCCCTATAGGCGGGGGACTCTGTAATGTGAAGCATGTTAAAACATGTTCATTTGACAGTTTAAAACTTAGTCTTATCTAAACAATTAAATAAAAACACAAGATAAACTAAAATATTGTTTCAATAAAAGCCATTTATTTACTGTAGTTGTTCAAAAATGTATTAAGCCCATGAGAATGCACAACAAAGTCAGCAAAAACAATATCAATAAACAAAGCAATAAACACATATCTTATAGCCTGGGAAAACCCAGACTACTTCCGGGCGAATTTTAATTCTCTCTCCAGGATAGTCTGGAGAAGAGCCCATTCATGTCACAGTATATACTGTGTTCTGTGTTTTCTGTGTTTGGTTCTGTGTTGATTGTGTTCACCTGGACTCATTAACTCTGATTACACCTGTTCCTTGCTTCCATTGTGCCAGCTGCCACTCATTTAGGTCATGTGTATATATACTCTGTCTTGTGTTGTGTCAGTTGCTGGTTCATTGTCTGAGTTTCAGTTTCTGTGTTAATGGTGTTGTAGTTTTATGTATTTACTATATTCATTTGGATTACCGTGTCGTCTCCGTGTGGATGTTCCGGTCTGTTCCTGGTTTTCACCATTGATCATCTTCCACCAACGCCACTACCAATCATCCAGCACTCTCTACTACCGTTATCCTTTGATCATCATTGTTGCTATCTGGACATTACATCCTTCCTTCTTCCTGTGTTGTGTGTTTATAATAAACTCTCTTTTACTTTGCACTTGCGCCTACATCCTCATCAATCGTACCGTGACAGAATGAACCAGCCAATCATGGATGTAGCGAGTGCGATGGACATGATCATTTCGCTCTTTCCCGAGCGTCAACCACGAGAGAGAGAGGTGGAAAGGAGATCCAAGCCGGTTCACAAGATGGCTACCACTGCTGCACCTGTTCTTAAGGTGGCTGCCAGTCCTACTCCGAGTCCTAGGAGGGCCAGTCTAGAACCGATTACACCAGCTAGACCAGGGCGAGGTTCTAGACTGGCAATTAGAAGAACACCCTTCTCCACAAGGCCTATCACGTCAACTCCTGTTTTAAAGATGGCCACGGCCAAACCGGTGGCAGTTCTCAAGATGGCCGTCATCATGCCTGCACCGGTGTTTGAGACAGCAGTGGCCATACCTGCATCTGTTTCCCAGAGGGCTGTCGCCATACCTGCATCCGTTCCCCAGAGGGCCGTTGTCTTACCTGTACCTATCCTTAACCCCCTGAGGTCGGCTGTATCGCCGGCGATACCAGCTCGCTTTTTTTTTATTAGTGTAAAAGAAACTCATAAATACTCTGTTGACTTTGATTTTCCATAGGAGTTTCATACATCAATCGATTCTGTTAAATGTGTATTATTTTTGTGTATACTCACAATAAAAACAAAGTGTTGTGCTTTTTGCCAAATAAAGAAAAATAAACACGAAGCGAGTTCTGCCTTCTCTCTGCCAGTGAAGTCCATTCTGAAACGCGTCCGAAAATTAACAATAACTCAGCGAATACTCAGTCAAACAGACATACAGACAGACAGGCATGAAGCTTGAATTCTCTTCTTTTAAATGAAGTCATTTATATAAAAAAACAATTATTCTCATCTTGTGAAATCTGTATTAAAAGAGAGCGATTCCAGTCGAGCTCATCTCATCTCATTACGTTATAATCGGCCCCGCCCACGGAGAGCGCGCGCTATTCAAACGCAAATGGCTGAGGCAATCCTGTGAACGCCCACATCAGCTCGAGAAAACACACACGTTTATTTAGATCATTGTTTACACCGTCTTGCAGCGCTGTGAGGAATAATACTAATCGAAAATGTCCCTCAGAAGTGCGGGTATATCGAGGAGCGAGCTGAGGAATACAAGTAAGTTTTTTCCTTCTCACGTGAATTTCTTCACGTGGGTTTCTGTTTATGAATGAATAAACGGCACAGATGCGCGCTGTTTACCACAGCTGGCAAAGACAGTTTAAATTTAAATCGCGTGTGTGAATGAATGATGATGTTTTAGCAAACTGTATTGCTATACTGAGATAAGTAAACATCGACTGAATGTTGAAATAAAATGTAGGCTATTTGTATAAGCAACGTATTAAACTGCAAATTAACAATATGCCCTAATATTTCATGAAAACAACGTTACAGTCAGACGAAATATGAAAGACAACATTTTGTTTAGTAGATTTGGGTACAGTTTTTACTGTAGAATATACTGCCACATCAAATAAGCTTTTGTTTAGCCATTTCTATATATAAAATACGATTTTTGTCAAAAATAAAGTCATCAACTAAGATGTTAGCTGTTCCAATGTTGGTTATATTCAAACTAATGAATACATAGATAAAATGTAGGGCCTATAATCATTTTTTTTTTTACAAAGAAAGAGTACACTTGAAATATTGTTGAAATTGTAATTATTGTTGTAATTGTAACCATTTTAATAAAATAGCAAAACATATTTACAAGATAGATGTAAGCAAAATCTTAAATGGTCAATATAAGTCTTCTTCTAAATATATCTTTTGTCCTTTCATTGTGGCTCAGTCAGTGTCACACCTGAGTGAATGGCTCATCATTATGCAGAGTGGGTGTATTCTAAGGTGTAAACCACTCCTCGTTCACGCCCCCTCGCATATTGGCTTTCCAAGCAAAACCTGTTTTACATCAATTTAAATCAATGTATGGTTTTATGTGAACGATAAAGCAAGACTATTTTCACATAATTTTGAAGAAAAAACTATAGGCGACGACATCCATAAGTCAAAAGTCTTATTGCCACATATTCAGTATGTGTTTTGTGGTCTTATTTCAAAATTTTTAATTTTTAGTTTTTTCGATAACCACGCATAAACATTATTCTCTCAAAAATGAAAACATGTACATACATGTGGCTCACATATTATTGTAGTCCTGTTTGTGCTATATAGAGTGAATTTACACCTTTGCCATTAATATGTTTATAAGCAACTGAAAAAAGCACAAATGTCAGGGCATGTCAGAACACCCCCAGGGCCCAAAAAAACGCTCAGACTCCAGAGGGTTAAGATGGCTACATATGAGTCTGTTCACAAGAGGACCACCGCTGCGACACCCAAGCCACTTCACAAGATGGCTGTCACACCCGAGCCACTTCACAAGAGGGCTGTCACACCCGAGCCACTTCACAGGATGGCTGCTACACCCGAGCCACTTCACAAGATGGCTGTCACACCCGAGCCACTTCAGAGGATGGCTGCTACACCCGAGCCATTTCACAAGATGACCGCCTCACCCACCTCTCCAGTGCATACTAGGACCCAGAGGTTAATGTCTAGTCTGGTGGATACCCAGATGATGTCGGTACGGGCGGCTGGGATTCTAAGTCCGTTTGTTTCCAGTTCTGTGGTCTCTACAGTGCCTGAGGTATGCCCTTTGACTTCTGTGCTGCCTGTGTTGGCTATGGCTCTGTGGTGTGTGTGGTCTGCTTTCTGCTCTTTCGTTTCACAAGAGGTCTCTCAAACCCATGAACCTGAGTCTCCTGCACTTCCTGTCACGCCTGAGAGGTCCGAACCTGAGTCTCCTGCATTTCCTGTCACGCCTGAGAGGTCCGAACCTGAGTCTCCTGCACTTCCTATCATGGCAGAAAGGTTTGAATTTGAGTCCCCTGAGCCTCTGATCTCGACCAAGTTAGCTGAACCCAAGTCTCCTGAACTTCCTGTCCTGACCATAAGGCCTGTTTCCGAGTTCCCTGAGTTTCCTGTGAAGGCCGAGATGGTTACTCCTGAGTTTCCAGTATCCTGTGAGTCAGCTGACATGGTCGCTTCCAAGCCCCATAGACTCTCTTCCCTTGCCAAAATGGTCGTGCACGACTCTCAAAGTCTCTCTGTCTTGCCCAGTGATTTGTCTAGTGTGCTGCCCAGTGAACTGCCTAGTGTGCTGCCCAGTGAATTGCCTAGTGTGCGGTCCAAGATGGCCAATCCTGAGCTCTCTGAACTCTCTGTCTGGCCCAAGATGGCCGATCCCGAGCTCCCTGAATTTCCTGCCTGGCCCAAGATGGCCGAATTTGAACTCCTTGCCTTGTCTAACCTGGGCCAGAGGGCCTCTTTCTGCTCTCTCCTTCTACCCAGGTTCCTGTTGCCGCCGGCACCACCATGGGTTGCAGCTCCACCCTGGTCTCAGGTTCTGCCTGCGGATCCGCCTTGGCCTCCTGCACTGCCGGCCCCGCCCTGGCTTCCTGCCTTGCCGGTCCCGCCCTGGCTTCCTGCCCTGCCCGTTTTGCCTGCCCTTCACGGACCTGGCCCGCCTACCCTCCCCCAGATCCACCTCCGTTCCTCCACCCACCTGAACTTTCTCTGGGAGTGTCTGGAAGCCACTCCTTAGAGGGGGGGTACTGTCACAGTATATACTGTGTTCTGTGTTTTCTGTGTTTGGTTCTGTGTTGATTGTGTTCACCTGGACTCATTAACTCTGATTACACCTGTTCCTTGCTTCCATTGTGCCAGCTGCCACTCATTTAGGTCATGTGTATATATACTCTGTCTTGTGTTGTGTCAGTTGCTGGTTCATAGTCTGAGTTTCAGTTTCTGTGTTAATGGTGTTGTAGTTTTATGTATTTACTATATTCATTTGGATTACCGTGTCGTCTCCGTGTGGATGTTCCGGTCTGTTCCTGGTTTTCACCATTGATCATCTTCCACCAACGCCACTACCAATCATCCAGCACTCTCTACTACCGTTATCCTTTGATCATCATTGTTGCTATCTGGACATTACATCATTCCTCCTTCCTGTGTTGTGTGTTTACCTGTTTATAATAAACTCTCTTTTACTTTGCACTTGCGCCTACATCCTCATCAATCGTACCGTGACAGATCAAACTCATTTCTGTGCCGCCGAAATCGCGGCACCAATCAGAAACGTTTGGGGAGGGATTTACATGATGACGACAGCGCAGCGACGCTGAAGGAGATTTCATTACAAAGATGGATGCCGCCGTGGAACATCACTCGTTCGAATCATAGACAGTATATAAACGAATCAGTTATCGCGTCTGTTTTGAGCGATTTAAACTTACCGTTTTCGTTAAAACCGGAGCAAAGAACAACACTCGAAGCATACGTCATCTCCTTCATCGATCTGATTGGTTTTATGACTATCCAATTGCGGCCAGAGGAATTTGAGCTACGTCGGTTGGTGACGCCCCTTTGGAAATGATTTGTCTACATATCTTCCCCAGACCCTATACTCAGTTTCAACTGAGAAGGGTCTGGTTTTAACCAGGCTACATATCTTATCCTTTAGAGTTGGTTTACAGTATTAGAGGCCATTCACCAAAGTTGCATTGACATATATTGTATCTGTACATTCTTATTATTCTTCTGCTCTCTTTGTCACTGACAGGCAGAGCTGTACGATAACATGTTATGAAATTTGGCAGTTATAAGGGCAGTTTCTGAAAAATAATCTGACCACATTTATTAGTCACTCAAACCCACTTGTGCCACCAACAGTTCATATGCACGACTATGGACAAATTAGAAAATCACTGTAAAATCTCACTGATTGTCATAAAATTCAAAAATTATATATATATATTTGGTGTTTTAATAGCATTATATTATTATATTATACAATTTATTTTATCAAGGATAGGTTTGGGGTCAATTTGACACTCCCATTGATAGTCTCAGGATGCCTATCAGCGAGGCCAATACTTTTGGACAACGACCCGGTGTCAAGAAGGACAGCAAAGAAGCAACTCCTCTCCAATAAAAACATCAAAGATTGACTGAAATTCTGCAGGAAGTACAAGAATTGGACAGCAGAAGACTGGTGCAAAGTTATTGTATCTGATGAAGCATCCTTCTGACTGTTTGGAACATCTGGAAAATCGATTGTCAAGAGAAGAAAAGGTGAACGTTATACCATGAGTCCTGTGTCATGAATGAATACGCTATATCTACTCAATAAAATTGTGGCAAAAGATTACAAGCAATATTATTAATTAAATTTAACAAATTAGAATTGAGTAATAATTAATCAAATTAATTCCTTAAAAGTTAACCATTTAACATTAGTAAAATGTAAAAAAAAATCATATATCTGAACCTGCTGCCAATATTGAGCAGTTCTGCACTGGTGGTGACACGATTCCCTAGCTGATTCCTCAGGAAAAGAAGGTCCTGACACTTACTGGACACTCTGGGATGTCCTAAAGCCTTCTTCACTGCAGCCAAACCTCTTTTCTTGAAGCTCTTGATGATCTGGTAAATGGTTCTTTCAGGTGCAAATTTTTTTGCAGCTATTTCCTTACACGTGAGGCCATTTTGATGCAAAGATGATGGCTGCACATCTTTCTTTGGAGGAAACCATTGCTAACAGAAGAACACAATGATTGGAAGCGCTTCTTCCTTCCTTTTATAATCATGTGCTGATGATATGATTAGTAAAATGATGTTAGCTGGTCATTTGGTGCCAAAAACAGTGAAATTTTGGGTTTTGTGATAAAGCTTTTTGCAAATATGTAAAATGCCTGATCACTCTTCACAAAAATCTAGAAAAATGTGAATCAACATCATAAAAACTGAAGCAGCAAAATGTTTACATTTGGACCCTGTCATACAAGTGGGAAGTGGGACCATAATAACGTTCCATTTTTTAGAAGGCATTTCATCTGCTAGACAACACGAGGGTCAACACTAGGAGTCTCATGCTCATCTGAGGAGGATGCCTCATAATCAGGGTCCTCCTTGACATTATCGTCTATCTCAGACACATTCTCCTCTGTCACTGTCACTTTCAAAGAACTATGACAAAATCTAATTGACAAAAAACCTTTGCTTAGAGGTAATTTTCAATTGAGACATAGCATAAAGAGAGAGCTCACAGAGCATGAAGAGAAATGTTTTATAAGGCTTCTTGTTCAAACTTGTCCTAGAGCTTTCAACAGATCAACTCAAATTTGGGGGAGATGTTCTTCAGACAATAACAGTCAAAAAGATCTTTGTGATATTGTCAACCGTTCCCATGTGACACAATGAATGAATGATGGTGTAGACTCCATAAAGCAAGAGAGGACAAATGTTTGATGTACTGACATGTGTGTACTGACGAATCACCAATCGTCTATGGTGATTTCATACAAAAAAGGCATATGGAATTCACTTCACTTTTTTTGTTAACAGAAGTGATACAGATTCAGAAGAAAACACAATTTCACATGGGTTTGCTATCTTGCTCACTATCTATTTTCCGGGCTGTTTTTTTTGTTTGTTTTTTTACTTAAGAGATTTTTATGTTAATAAATAGCTTGGACAATGTTTGTTGTTGCAGGAGACCATTGTGTTGACATTCCTGAAATACTTAACTGGTCCAAACGTTGTCCCAACTTTCCAAATAGAGTAATCTGGACAAACAATTTTACACTAAGTATACCAGTATACACTGCAATGAGATAGCGTGGTACTAATATATTTACCTAATATTAAAGTAATATATTTACCTTTGTTTCACAGAGGGAAAGAATAAAGACATATATACATATATGTTTTTTGTTTTTTGTTTTTTTACAGTGTACTGTAATGCATCATTTCAATGCAATCTCACACACACACAGACACACACACCCAGAAGACATGGACATGGACGATTTGCAATATACAAAAGCCACATTCCTCTTCTCTTAGGTTGAAGAGTCGTTGTTGTCTGGCTGAGAGCGACATACTTTTCTAATCTTCTCTCGCTGTTGCTCCTGAAAAATAACTAAACGGGATCTGACAACAAGAAACAACAGTTTTCTCAGGTAAGTTTGTGGTTAATGGTCAATATAACACTGACATCAGTGAACATCACAGGTTTAAGTAATTATTCAAATTTGAATAAATGTGAATTTTTTAACTGTTTATGTTGGTGAACAGTTTTAATGTGTAAATCTATGCACATATTCTTATTGCAATGATAGATTTGGTATTTGTGAGCCGCTGTTGTGTTTCTGGTTGTCTTTCATCATCTGTTCTTCACTAGATCTACTAGATCTACTAGAGGAATTTGACTGAATCAAGATGCTGCTGATCATTGAAGCTCTTCTTCTCATTTGAGCTGCTCTAGGACAGGTAAGCTTGTGTTCTAGTATGAATATTACAGACATGAATACTGATGATATGATCATTATGATTCCTGTTGCTGCAGGATCACAGAGCTGCTGTTGGACAGATACAGTATATCCATTGGATTTTGCACTGAATTCAGTTGATGATCAATATGACGGTTGTACTGTGAAAATGGCAGACCTGGTGAACACAACATATCTAGCGAAGGAAAAATCGACCTCAGCTGAATTTAATAAGACTTGGCAAGAAGGTGAAGAGAAAGCCAAGAAAGCAGAGGATAACTTGCAACAGATTCACTCTGTCGCCATTCATGTGTACACTAACAAAGACTCTAAAGTATATAGTAATTTCACTAGTGCCACTCGTACTGACAAACAGAAATATAAAGAGGGGACATTCAAATGGTATTCACTTCACTTTCTGTTAACAGAAGCGATACAGATTCTGAAGAAAACACAAAATAGATGCTATGTAACTTATCGTGGTACAAATGTTGAATTTGATGTTCAGAGCAAAGAGGTTCGTTTGAGCTCATTTTCATCCTCCTCTCTTGATCGTAAAGTAATACAGGGTTTTGGAAATAAATCTTGTTTTGAAATCTACACATGTGAAGGTGCTAATTTGACAAAATATTCAAAGTATCCCGATGAGAAAGAGGTGCTGATTCCTCCATATGAGAAGTTTAAAGTCACTGCTGTCAAGAACAGAACAGATCAGCCAGATCTCTGGTGTGAGACTGTGTTTGTGTTGAATAGCACTGGAACAAGAAGTGACCTGAACTGTGTATTGTTTAACAGTGGAAACCATGCTTCTTTCTTTAATGTTTTACTAATTTTGCAATTATTATTCCTACTAATCAGTTAAATGTACATGTTTCTCATTGTTACTGAACTTTGAAGTGCTTGTCATGCTTAAAAAGGGACAGTTTGATAAGATTTAGAAGTGATAGGAGATTTTTTTTTTCTTAACTTATAAATAATTGTTTTTCTCAATGTGTTGCTTCACTTCAAAGTATATATATATATTTAATATTACACTGATTTGGTATTGTTTCATGAACACTGCATATTTTGCATGAGATGTTAGAAAATGCACTGTAAAACCTTGCTGTAAAAAAAACCAAAAAAAACAGCAACATTCTGACAGTAACATACCATTTTCCATTAAAGGGGTCATAATGCCATTTTTGTACAAGCTAATATGATTCTTTAGGGTCTAAATTAAAAGTTTGTAATATACTTTAATTAAAAATTCTCATTAGTATTGTAAGAAAACACTAATTTTACCTGGTCAAAAACAGCTCTGTTTTCAGCACGCCGTTTAAGTGCATGTGTCTTTAAATGATAATGAGCTTTGCTCACCCCGCCCCTCTGTTCTGTGCGTACACCGTTTGTAATAACACAATAACCATAACGCGTTATTCATTATAAACGTGGGATTATGAATTATATTGAGAACGTCGTACATAGAAAACATGCCGTAATGTACCCTGAGTGTAAACCTTAGTGAAGCGTGAAGTGAAGCTTAGTGAACCTTAGTGAAGCGCCGGTCCGCGCGGACTATGATTGACAGCTCGCTCACGAGCGAGGGGGGGTCTGTGTTGAAACGCTGCTGTCAATCAACAATCGTGGGAGGGGCGTCCGACCGTGTGACGGCTTGATTTGAGATGGGGGGAAACATATAAGAAGATAAAAAAACAAACACTGGATGGATTTTTATCATTTTATGATGGTTGTGTACAGGCACTGCCAACACACATTTTAGTACAATCAACTTGTAAAAGTGCATGTACCATTATATGACCCCTTTAAAACAGTAATGCACCATATAAAACAATGCATTCTGGTTGTTGTTGTTTTTTTTAGATTTTCGAGAAAGTAGCCTACAGGAATATGTAAGAACTGATTTTCATGCTAAGACAAAACTCACCCTGCAATAAAGCAATAAAGCAATAAAATGCACCCTTGACAGAAGATCGCAAAGAAAGATCACAGGACATTGTTCTGTCCAAACTTTTCTCCTTCCTTATCTCTGCATCCCCCTCTCCCTCCACCCTTCCTCTCCCCCTGAGTCAAGTCACCAAAAGTTCAATAAGAATGTCTATATATCACATATGATGTATCTTGTGAATCTATTGTTTTCCTTTTCATGTTTGGTATCATTTTAAATCTCTCAGTGCGATTGGTAAAATGGTCTTAATTTCATTGCAGTCATTGGTATTATGAGAAAGATTGAGAACTTAGGAGAATCCTGTTCTCCTCTTTGGGTGATATCTCTTCAAGATATCTCCACTCTCCCCCGAAACCAGGTGCTACCCCCTGGGGTACATAAATTGACCCGAAACAACTCTAAAAAATATTGGAACAACCCTTTTGTTCTGGTCTGGGTATTTAAGGGTAGGTGACAGAGCAGACTCTGGGAATCTGTAACCAGGAAAACCCCCATGCAGTGCTGTGTCATTCACACATTCACACACCACTGCATGTCTTTGTCAGGAATGCATTGCTTACTTTTAGAGTCATCTTTGAGTAATTGATGTCACTTGTGTAATTGGCATGATACATTTTTACCTGACAAATAAATGTTACATCTTGATTTATTCTTAAGTATTCTGAGATCATTCTTACTAGTAGATTAATGTGCAGTCTGGTGTTTCCGCAAATCTCTGTCCAGGATAGATCAAACCGAAGGCACTAATGAATGGAACGTGGGGCACATCATTAAGGAGACCTTCCGATTTCTGACTATCACTGACTTAGCACGTTGCAAGCTTGCAACTATATAA
This sequence comes from Leuciscus leuciscus, assembly GCF_965113295.1. Lineage (NCBI taxonomy): Eukaryota > Metazoa > Chordata > Actinopteri > Cypriniformes > Leuciscidae > Leuciscus > Leuciscus leuciscus. The sequence goes on along the minus strand of NC_138725.1, from coordinate 39,138,451 downwards.
AAAAAAAATACACCTTTGTTATGAGTCAGCAGTGAGCGGCCACTTAGGGTAAAATAGTTGCACTTTACCCTCTGACTATTTCAGAACTGGCTAGTTTGTGATCGTGAGCGCACATTCTTGACGTGACGTCTCAAAGTGACACCGGGTCCCTAATGAACGAATATTTGAAATCATGGGATACCCAGAGTAATCAAAGATCTAAATTACTTCATAATCAATATTTATGATTATTTTCTAATAAGAAACACGATCTAAATTTGATTATCATTTGAAATTGGAGTCAGATTAAGCGTAAAGCTAAAGTAATATTGAAACTAAATTCCAATAAATTAAGTGAACTTCACTGGAGCGCTGAAAAGACATACACGCATTATCCCTTCACCCATACCGTTGGACTTCCGTCGTTGGGCCAATGGGTGGTCTTTACAAATATACTGTGCTCAAAGTCAACACTCAGAGACTGTGTTCCAAATCACACCCTATACCCTCATTCACTATTCCCTACATTAGTTCACTAATATAGTCCACTTGAGGGAGTGAATGAAAAGAAGAGAGTGAATTCAGACACTGATGAACACCTGCTGATAACAAGCAGAATCACTGAAGGTCAGAGAAACAATAACAGAAAAAAGAGAAACACAAGAACTACAACTGACTTCCAGCCACAGCCTTAAAGGGATAGTTCACTTTGAAATTAAATTTTGGTATGTTTTAGCTTACCTCAAGGACATCCAAGATGTAGGTGTCTTTGTTTCCACAGTAGTTTCAATTTTGATATTTTTAGGTCAAACCGTTCTTGTCTGTCAGTCATATAATGCAGGTCTATGGTGATCACCTCAAAGAGCATGCACAGAGAAGTCCAAATTAAACAATTCCCCATCGTAAGTACACATTGATGGCCTAAGACACGAAACGAGCGGTTTGTGTGAGAAAACGAACAGTATTTCCGTTTTTTAAAACCGGAAAGCACCGGAAGTGATCTCTCGTGCATGTACGTCACTCATTGTTTGCACAGACTAAGCCAGAACGCGCGCACACATCACACACCAGGAAGCGCGCGCGCCCTCAGATCACTTGGACGTGGTTGTGTACAAGAGGTAAAAACTATATAAATACTGTTCGTTTTCTCACACAAACCGCTCGTTTCGTGTCTTAGGCCATCAATGTGTACTTACGATGGGGAATTGTTTAATTTGGACTTCTCTGTGCATGCTCTTTGAGGTGGTGACCATAGACCTGCATTATATGACTGACAGACAAGAACGGTTTGACCTAAAAATATCAAAATTGAAACTATTGCGGAAACAAAGACACCTACATCTTGGATGCCCTTGAGGTAAGCTAAAACATACCAACATTTAATTTCAAAGTGAACTATCCCTTTAAGGCCCTTTCACACTGAGCATGAAACCAGTTTACAAACCAGTTTCTTTTATACATGTACAGACGTTCTTGTTGAGAATTAACAGAGGTTTAGATTTTTGTCACGGATCTAGTGCCGGGAACACCCACCACTCCGGAGGAGCTACATCAAAGTACACCAAGAGGCCAGACAACGACGTGATATAAAAGCTTATTTCTTTTTATTGAATGTAAAAACAAATTTAAAGGAATGTCACTGACACAGGACTCCTCGTAGGGGCCGCTCGTTGAAACAGGTCGAAAGAGTCCTCGATAGAAGAAGACTCAGTCCAGCCGCCAGTGGGCCATCTGCTTGTACGGAATAGCAGTGAGGGAATACGGAGGACGTGAGCTTTCAGGTAAGTAGCAGCAGATGACTGGGTCTCTCTGCTCGTAGGACCACAGTGAAGGGGAAGGGAGGGGAATTGGACAAAGGGCCAGGACCTTCTGATGACGAACAGCAGACGACAATCTGCACTGGGCAGAGAACAATGACCGTCGAATAGGGGCAGCAGACCACAGTGGGTGGTGGGCAAGGCCCAAGGGGCTACAGGTAGGTAGCAACTGACAGTGGACTTTCTCTTCTCACAGGGCAGCGTCAAATGACTGAATGTCACCTTCCTTTCACAGGACAGCGAGATTGGACAAAGGACCACAACCTTCCAACAATGAGTAGCGACGACAGAATGTGGTGGGCAGAGGGCAGTGACCATCAAATAAAGTCCAGCAGACAACAGTAGGTGTGGTGGGCAGGACACAAGGGACTACAGATAGATAGCAGCAGACGGCGGCTTTCTCTTTTCACAGGACAGCATCAGATAACTGAGTGTCACCTTTCTTCCACAGGGCAGCAGCAGTCGGAAAGCAGCGGCAGATAACAGGATCTCTCTGTTCACAGAACAGCAATGGTGAGTACAGAATCCAACAGTTAATAACTGAGTCTTCTCTTACCCCAGTTCAACAATAGCAAAATGCAGTGGCGGATAACGGGATCTCTCTGTTTACAGAACAGCAATGGTGAGTACAGAATCCAACAGTTAATAACTGAGTCTTCTCTTACCACAGGACAGCAATGGCAGAATGCAGCGGCGGATAACGGGCTCTCTCTGTTCACAGAACAGCAATGGTGAGTACAGAATCCAGCAGTTAATAACTGAGTCTTCTCTTACCACAGGACAGCAATGGCAGAATGCAGTGGCGGATAACGGGATCTCTCTGTTCACAGAACAGCAATGGTGAGTACAGAATCCAGCAGTTAATAACTGAGTCTTCTCTTACCACAGGACAGCAATGGCAGAATGCAGCTCTTCACAACGACACACAGGGCAGAATTTCTCCTTTCTTTACCACAGCGACATGAACTGGGACACCTGTACAGAGCTTTACCCACAGCAGTTCGAATTGATTCCTGATGCCCCACCGGGCTAGACGATCCCCAACAAAGCTTTCAGAGTGCCGGTAGCATTTAATTTTCCCACACTCGTGCATGCATCAAACCACTTTAAATCTTCACACGTGCTCACTTCAATCGTCAAACACTGCAATGACACACCACTTCATAGTGAAAAGTGTACCTTCACTTCAGCTCGTTGGGGCCGGCGAATCCACTGTTGTGATCTTCAAAGGGGGATATCAGTTTTGATGAACGATCCGCAATTCAAGCCCACTCGTTTCTCTCACAATAGCAGCCGTCTTTGCTTCCGCCGCTGTCCCACCGCTTTTGCCTCTCTTGCTCTCGTCACTCACACTTTAATCGCAACCGCTCTACTTGCCTCAGCTCTGCGTGTCCCTTCAAACTGCCGCTTTTAAATCCCCCGTTGGAGACACGCGCTCCAATGGCTGCTTGATTAGCCGCTGCAGCTGCCGCTTGTCGATACGGGCGGCCATGACAGGCCGCCGGAACCGGCCTGGTGTCGCACCGGAAGTCTCCCCCAGGGGAACTCGTTCCACTCCTCAAAGTTCCCATTCATCACCCGGTGACATTTTTATAGACACAGCTGCAAGTCTCATCTCTCTCTCATCCTTCACTGTCATCCCTTCTCCTTTTATCCTTCCGGAGTTCCTCCGTGAGACTTGAGACCGATGTGGTGCGCATGCAGGTTACGCACATTCACACTCGCGCCACCGGCCTCGCTCCGTTCCCACAGCTCTCAGTCCTGCCCTGCTTGCCAAAACATGTTACAACATTATCCCTTAACATTCTTATAAAGTTTTTAGCAGAATGTTTCCCAGAGGGCACTCGACATGGACAACATCATGAACAGCATTACCAGCTTTCTGTCATACGTCTACAAAAGTAACAGAGGTTAAAGGGATACTCCACCGAAAAATGAAAATTCTGTCATCATGTACTCACCCTCATGTTGTTTCAAACCTGTATGAATTTCTTTCTTTTGCTGAACAGAAAGGAAGATATCTAGAAGAATGTCAGTAACCAGACAGTTTTAGATACCATTGACTTCCATTGTATATTTTTTTCCTACTATGGAAGTCAATGGTATCTAAAACTGTCTGGTTACTCACATTCTTCTAGATATCTTCCTTTCTGTTCAGCAAAAGAAAGAAATTCATACAGGTTTGAAACAACATGAGGGTGAGTACATGATGACAGAATTTTCATTTTTCGGTGGAGTATCCCTTTAAGATGTTGATGTTTTACTAAATGTTTGACTTGAAGTCACCATTATGGCAATCATTCTGTGCTTTAGTTGGACTCTTGACTTATTGACATCAGTTTTTCTCTGACTTCTGTAACTGTGTTTAAAAGACATATTCATTATGTTGAAAAAGCCAAGCAAAAATATAATTAGGAAGCAGTCTGATCTCATCCAGTGTCTGAACTTTGATAATATGGGTGATGTGTTATTGATTTATTTTTTTATTATTTTTCTTTTATTTGTGACTCTGCAGCATAAGGTTCTGCAGTGTTTTATTCAGATATTATCAAGCATTTTGAAAACACATTGTACACTAAACACTTTGAACACATGCGTCTATTAAACTCACTTAGACATCAATAATCAGTGTATGAATCTCAACAACGATGACATGCTTCATGCTGCAAGTGCATTCTGGGAGCCATGGATGATGTAACAATATTAGCTCAAAGGGGAAATATTAATAATAACTCATAATTACCAATTATGATTAATTATTAATATTTGGGTCAGTTAATTAGATTAACTTGAGGTAGCTAAATTAATATTACAATCAATTAATCAGTTCCAACGAACTCTTTTGATTATTCATTTATTCTAAGAAAAGTGTATCTTTCATGGCCACCGAAAAATAATTATTTCTTAGCATGTACAGCACTTAGAGCATGTAACAAGATCAAGATCGTAAAATGGACTTTGTTGCAAGCAGAGAATCAGAAACCAAATAAATATTGTGCACAAGTTTTATTAACTAACTCACTAAACAATTATTAACTAAATAACTAAAACTAAACAAACATACATACATACATTCATACATACATACATGCATAGGTAAAACGGTGAGTGATATGGAACTGGAAGCAGGAAATGGAACTATGGAAAATATCTATTTAACTATGAAGAGAACCATCAGCTTATCATTTTCAGAGCACCTCATTAAATTGATACTTGCATGGTCTGTGCAGTGGACAATTCTTGAAGTGGTTGAAAATAATCGAGTTCGTTGAGGGGTCCGTGAGTGTCAAATGTCACTGTACAAGTTGTAATTGTTTTCTTCTCTGCTGGATGGAGAAGATACGATGAACTTGCATGGTGGTTTCAACGCTGTTGTGGTTGAGAGAGAGTTTTCTCTCTCCTGAGTGGGCACATGGCTGTTGTGAGTTGAAGCTTGCTACCCTGGGCCTGTTGAGGCCACGCTGGACAGCACGGTATCCTGAAGTGCCGAGAATGCCAAGAGTTGATCATTGCCCGTTCAGGGATGGTAAGGTTGCAGTTTTCTGGTATTGAAGAAAAGGCAGTCTGACTCCCTTTGGGAGCATGAAGGTATAGCAGGCTGTGCTTACGGCCTGCTGGGCCCTTGGCCACTATCAACGTGAAGGAGCAGCAGTTAAGGCCAGCAGCGAAGAAGCTAAGAGAGCGGAAGGCTAGCGAAGAGGCCTTTTAAAGCCTGACAAAGGACACACCTTGAAGGCCTGGCTCAACCAATAAGAAAGGGAAAATTTCTGAGCGGGCTTTTCCTCTGTGGGGAGGATTTATGATGCTATCTCAAGTGTGGTTAGACCTCTGCCTTACCTTTTTTCTGTTCATTAATGCTCAGATAGATATAACAAATCCACACTGCTTTCTAAGAGAAGGTGATGCCCATCAAAGTGTGAGTCATTAAATGATGATTAATTAGATAGGAGACATGATACAGGTGAGGTTACATTGACCGTTGGTTGGGTGAATAATAAAATACATACCATAGTATATACATAATAGACAGTAAATCATTCACACAGTTACTGGGATGCATGTTCATTTATAGATCAGTTCGTCTATGATTAATGCAGAAAAGTCTGTCTTCCCATTGTCTCTCTCTCGAGCATGTGGCCACATTCTTTTAACACCCATAAAACCAACTTATCTGATCGTGGTCATGACAACTAGGACCGTCTTGCCCTGTTTAGGGGATGGGACCACAGATCCCAAAGTGAAGTTTAAAGATTTTTATGGTACATATACCAAATAATTGTGTCTGATTTGGTCTCAGTCGTTACAATGAGTTTTATGTGATGCACCCATAATGAAAAAATAAATAAATAGTATCATGCATTGAATTGTGTTACCACTTTAGTTTAAACAAATTGTTTCAAAATAGCTTGTTCTAGAACTCTCATACACTGTAAAAATTGTGCCGTAAAATAACGGTAATCTTTCATCTCAATATGGGTTTGATGATCTTCACACAATACCAGTCAAAAGATATTAGAAGTGATACAGTAATCTTAACACAATGAATAAATGATGGTCTGGACTTCATACAGGAAGATATGTTATACGTTTGCAATGCTTTGTTGTACAGAACATGAAGCCCTGAATGCATTTGTACGGTGGTTACAGCACCACCTACTAGTCAGTGATGCACATTTATTTGATCTTTTTTATACCATAGCCTAAAAAGTAATGATTCATTTCTCTGTAAATATTCTTAGGGACTTGTAAGGACTCTGTTTTTCACTTTTACTTAGTTTGTCCAATCTTCATCAAAATTGGTTCAGATCATTGGTGTGTTTGGCTTCATAACTGCTGCTTGCAGCTATATTTACAATTCAGATGTGTCCAAATGTTTAATCAGTATCAGTAATTTGTCTATCTACACTGTTAGACCTTACCAGGCTTTTTTTACAGTAAAATACTGGCAACACTGTTGCCAGTAATTTATTGTTAATTGTACAGTTCTTTACTGTAATCTACAGTATGTTACTGTAAAAATACCATGCACTAAATTAAAACACGGGTTAACTAATTTCACTTGCAGAAACTGACTGCCTTAAATTGAGCCACTGTCGTTTAAATGTAGGCTATGAACTAAAATATAAAATGCACTAATAATGTTTGCAAAGTATTATTTTGAACTTATTTCATCTGAGACCACTAAAAAGCTGTTGTAAACAAAGAAATTTCCACTAGACCAATTACTACACTGTCATTGCCTGTTAAATAAAGCAACACACAGCGCATCATCAATGTTTGATCATTATTTAGATCTTCCCCTGGACTGAAGCACAGGCTCTACTTTTCAGCACAACGGTGACCCAAAAAACCCCCACATTTTTACAGTAAACTACTGTATATGTACCTGTTTTATAACTTACAGTTTATTACTGTTAAAATACATTTCGTGGGTGTGTCTTTTTATCTTACACTGTTAACCCTTTCAACCCCACAGGAAAATCCACAATACAAAGAGTAAAAAGTTACATTGACCAGTGTTGCAGTGAGATAATTAAGAAAATATTTAAGTGATTGTTGAGCATTAGTGATGAACACCTGCTGTTAACAAGCAGAATCACTGAAGGAAAGAGGAACACAAGAACAGGAAATGTTCTACAACTGACTTCCAGCCATTACACATTATTGCACTTATTATTAACCAGTACGACTTTATTTCTATCTACATCTACAGAAGTTGTTATTGAGATGTTTAATTCAAAATGTTTGGTTTGGAAGTTACCATTATAGAGATCAGTGTTTGCTTTAGTTGGGATGCGGACCCTTAACATTTCAACATTAGTTGTTTTCTTGCTTGAACTGTTTTTATGCAATGAACACTCTTGCACACGCACGGTTTGTGAATGCAGTTTGTTATATTGCTTATGATGATAAAATCATCATATAGCCCAGTGGTTCTCAACCTCTCCTGCAGGGACCCCCTGACAGGTCAAGTTTCTGTTTAAACCCTGAAATGGCACACCTGATTCAATTAATGAGTAATTATTAGAGTAGGAATTAGTCAATTTGTCAACTAATCACTAATCCTTTAATTAATTGAATCACCTGTGCCATTTCAGGGTTAAAACAGAAACTTGGCCTGTCAGGGGGTCCCAGCAGGAGAGGTTGAGAACCACTGATATAGCCTGTTCATTCACTAATCTCATTCAGAGTTTAATCCTGTATCAAAGGTGTTATATTACCACCACTGTGAAACTTCAGCAATGAGTTTCAATGATGTTTTTTTTTTTTTTTTTTTTTTACACATCATGCACAACCAAAAAACACAGAGCTACAATGTCTTGTAGAAACACAGAGATGTAAAAAAATAGCACATGAATCTTAACAATGGTGGAAAATAATTGTTTTATTTAGTCATGCAGCAGTGCATGCTGGGAGTTTTATTCTATCCTGGAACCCAGCATGCATTGCTACATGAAACTTTTGATTGTCACCATTGTTGAGATTCATGTGCTGATTGTTGATGTCTGTGTGTGTCTGAGTTAAGCAGGAGTTAAATATGTTTTAATGCACAATATGACTCCAATATCTTCCAGAATAACTGATTACAGAAATGTTGCTGGATTTCATGATTTAGATTCACAGATATATGGTAAATGTAAAATAACCATAAATTCTTATAAAAGCTTATACACAAAATGAGATCAGAGAATCAGACATGTCCATAATTATTATGGCATCATCACAACAGCTCTAAACACCTGATAAACTTTCTCTTGACTTTTTCTTGCCATAATAAATGTGTTTTATAACCTCACAGTGACAGCAGCCAGAGATAAAATAATGGTCAAGGGTCAAAGAGACCAACTAAAGCAAATACTGATCTCCATCATGGTGACTACAAACTTTATTATATTCAATAAAACATCAACAACTAAATATCTGTTAATTATCAACAAGAACTTTTGTACATGTATGAAATAAATAATGTTAAACTGGTTTGTAAACTGTAAACACTGTATGGCTGGAAGTCAGTTGTAGTTCTTGTGTTTCTTTTTTTTCTGTTCTTGTTTCTCTGGCCTTCAGTTATTCTGCTTATCATTATTCATCAGTGTCTGAATTCAAGTGGACTATATTAGTGAACTAATGTAAGGAATAGTGAATGAGGGTATAGGGTGTGATTTTGATTTTGAGCGCTGTTAATTCACAATATATTCCTGTAGGCAATTTTTTTTTTTTTAAACAATAAATATAACCCAGAATGCATTGTTTTCTACGGGATATTACTGTTTTAATGATACTGTCAGAATTTGGCCTTTTTTTACAGCAAGGGTTAACACTGTACTGAATCATTTACCTGTCACCCTTAAAGGGGTGGTAAAACACCTTTTTTCGAAGGCTTGATGGTGTTTGTGGGGTCCACTGTAACATGTGTTCATGCTTCGTTTTTAAAAATTTGCATTATTTTTCACATATTTAACCATTATTCTACACTGCTCTGTCCCTTCTTGTAAAAACGGTCGGATATTTCCTGGTTCTATGAAGCCCCGCCCTCAAAAATACGCAATGGGCTCAGATTGGTTAGCTGGCTCAGTGTGTTGTGATTCGCTAACCGCCAAGTTCACATTGTTTCGGAAACGCCCCTTACCGGTAGTTTTTGCTTCAGTAAACAACGGCGTTAATATTCCCATTATCAGTTAGAGCACGAATCAGACCTAGAGAATGTTAGTGGAGAGAATCGAGCAGAAACTGGTCAAGAACAGCTGTTTAAGGACGTTTCAGAAAGGTATGTTTGTTTTTAAGGCTATATGACACTGTTACTTTTGTATATTTAAAACGATTGTAGCTAAATATCTGTCGCCAGAACTATTAACCCAATACAAACACTAAACATTGGCTTTACAACAGCCAAATCAAACACAAACCATGTTTAGCATGCATGTAGATAAACAATACATAAAAGCTATAATCAACGAATAATTTACAGTGAAACGACAACAACCTCGAACATTCCAAGTTCGCTGCGCTGGTGATATTAAACAGAAGTTTGTATGTGTTTGTCGGATATGAATTAACATTAGCATTTAACAAACTGGTTTGTGGAGCCAAACAGCGTTATCCTTTGTTTACTTCCTCGCTACAACGTACAATTAACAATACGAACTATTACAGGAAAACACATCAACGAAAAAATCATACTTACAGTTTGTGGCTCGTAAACAGCTTCTGTTTTTAAAGTTGGAACTGCTCGATCTTTCAGGACAAGCCGTTGTATGAATCCTGCATTGTAGCTCGTGTAGATTGAGGAAGCTTTCCTCCGGAAAATGTGCAGCACAGAGTGCGACATTTGGATTATAATTATGAGGGACCGAGTTAAAAATAAATTTTAACCGTCCTTAGGAAGACTGAACAAAGTGGACCTGCAATCTGGGTGAAAAGAACAGCGTTTCGACGGCATAGCGCCAAGACACTCGACTACCACAACAACTCTTTTCCAAAGCAACATAAAATGGCCTCGCCCCCGTTATGTATTGTGTTCCCAGAGGAGGGGTTTATGTAAATGTTGGGCTTAGTGATGTCAGCAAGCCCACAGGAATGTCGTGTAGTCCCTATCAGCCGTTTCTGTAGTTCTTAGAAATTGATTTCTTTAAAAGCAAATATCTCCCTTTGCTTTAAACTTTGAACGTTGTAACTTTGCAGATGTTGTTTATGCTCAAACAGCAACATTACACACTAACTAAAGTTAGAAAAGTGAAATCGTGTTTTACCACCCCTTTAATAAGACTGTACTGATGCACAATGTGTTTGTGTTTCCTGCAGAAATCTGGAGTTAAATATTAACAATTCCATGGTTACAATCTGCTCAACACAATATCTCTCTTGTTTTCTGCTGGTACTGGCACGACGGGCACGACAGGCACGACTCTGTGCTGAGGTCTCTATGAATGGAGTGAATATTATCCATGATTCTCCCTCATATGACCAGCTGTGACGTTCACTTCCAAGAATACTTTTTCAAGAAGGTTGGTCCTGCTTGGTATATGATATATTTAGTTGCTTTTAAGTGCTTTTCTCCAAATTACTCGGATCTACCTATTAGTTTGCTGTATAGAAGTAATTTTAACTGCTAATATGCTAATGGTTTGTCCTCTATTTTAGGGGCCAAGTTGACAGGGAACATTCTCATAACTTTGGCTAACATTCTGGCAAAGTTCTCTCAAAGTTATGAACAAACATACTTCCAATGAAGTAATACATTCCAAAATGTATTAATACATTGTTTGTAGAAGGTTTTTAAAATGTTCCTCATAATGTTTGGAGAAAATTTTTCTTAGAACAGCATTCTTGGAACATCCTTTAAACATTTAGAATGACAACTAATGAATATGGTTGGGTCTGCTGTTTCTCTGACTTTCAAATGGTGACCTATTATTCACTTCACTTTCTGTGCTAATTTGACAAAATATTCTAAGTATCCTGATGAGAAATATGTGCTGATTCCTCCATATGAGACGTTCCTTGCTGATTCCATGCTGGTCCAGACTGGTTTATGCTGGTCTACCTGCATATTCATGCTGTTCTCAAGCAAAGCGGAGCTGGTGAAGCTGCCCAGCTAGCAGGGAACGTTCTCAGAACGTCAGCTAAAATTCCCTACAAGTTAGGTTAATGTTTTAAAGAAAACATTTGAATGTAATTACCATTATGGTGATTAGTGCTTGCTTTAGTTGGGCTCTTGACCCTTAAACTGCTAACTTTAGATTTTGTCTGGCTGTTGTATCTGAGTTATAACTCTCAGATGAACAAAGATAAAATGTGATCAGGTGGTGTTGGTTATGTTTTGACGTAATCATCATTTGACCTGAAACACCAAACTCATTCACACTCAGTCATTTAGCAGATGCTTTTATCCAAAGCGACTTACAACAGGGGGCTAAAGTTTAGAGAGTTAGGTTTTCCTTGTTAATTGTAGTGATTTAAAGCCTTGTGATTTAATAGCATATGATTTGAAGCATTTTCTATAGAATCCAAAATATTTCTTAAAAGTTCTGTTCAAAAGATTATATTTAGACACACAGTCATCAAGATTCAGCCTGTGAATCTCAGCAATGGTGATAATAATAAAGCATGTTGCAGTGCATTCTGGGTGCCACCAATCAAAACTCATTCATGGCTCCCATCATGCATTGCGTTATGAATAAATTATGATCTGAATTGTCTTAGTAATTTCCTTTTCCTAATTAAATATTTCGTTTGTCACCATTGTTGAGATTCATACACTCATTTGATGTCTGTCTGTGCCTAAACAAAGTTGTTGTTTTTTTTGTTTTTTTAGCATCAAAACAATTTTTAAGAAATCCTTTGGAATAAATAGAAAATTCTGGATCTTATGTTGTAAAATCACTTCATGATATAATCAACAATATAAATTTAAGTCAGAGAATAGGCTCTAAATGAGTTTTGTGATTCAGGTAAAATGATGATTTCGTCAAAACATAACCAACAACATCTGATCACCTTTTCTCTTTGTTTATCTGGGAGTTATAACTCAGTTACAACAGCCAAACAAAGTCTAAAGTTAAAATTGTAAGGGTCAAGAGCCCAACTAAAACAAACACTGATCACAATAATGGTGACTTAAAATTGTGATTTTCTCCTTCAGTGATTCTGCTTGTTAACATCAGGTGTCTTCAATAATGCTCACTCATCACTCAATTAATCACTTAATTATCTCATTAACTTTTATCACTGGAGTTTTTTTTTTTTTTTGCTGTGTACGTTTTAGGAGAACATTCTGGGAACCAAAATAAAACTACCCGCTGAAAACATTATTAGAACTTCATGGTAATGTTCTCAGAACGTTTTTAGAACAAAACATTTCTAGCTGGGTGGTTCACCAGCATGGTCTTGCTGGTTTGAGAGTGAGTAGACCAGCTGTCTGTATGCAAGCAGTGTTTTGGGGACAAGCATTGTATTTTTGCTTGCATATTTCTATTCGGTTGTTAAGTCGTGACGTAACCACTCTCCGATAATACTCTTTCCGGGTCCAAAGTCCAGGTCCTCTCTACCTACCTACCGCTTTCGCTAGTGTTTTGGTTATTATTGAGTGTTTTTACAATGCCGCAGTGCTGTGTCCCGTGTCCCGAGCTAACTCACTTCAACCTCGTAAATCTTCTTTTTCATTGATGCCTGGACTCTACCCTTAATTATGCCACCTGAGTGATGAGCTACACTAACCACTCTGTTGGTGTTAAAGGAATTTAAACCCTTTTTGACCGCCAAGGGTGCCTCACTAAGAAGGACGTGATCGTAAATAAATTTACAGGTTCCACCGTTGTTATTTCTGGACGAGAGGAGCGCTTGGACCCAAAACGTCACGCGTCACGTCAGACTTAACAATCGGATAGACCTTATGTAGCCCCGCCCCTTTTCAGCGCTGCGCTCGTTGTCTTTTGACTTCCAGTCTGTTTTTTCACAGCGATTTTGCGTGTTTATTAATGAACGGCTTGTTTTAAAATCTTCGCGGTCGCCTGACATTTGTTAAGTCATCTGCTTTAAACATTACAGCCCTCATGATAACTTTCGTTAACTTTACATTAAGTAAATCCACTTCAAAAGCTAATTACTCCTGGACAGCAATGCCATATAGAAATATACAGAGCGACTGCAAAAACGGAAGTTAAAAGACAATATTCTAAAGATGGTGGCGCCCTCGTTTCTCTGGCGCATAAGGTCTATATTCAACACATTAATGATGTAAAGGAAAAACTATATAAGGTTAAAACATGATTTATTGAATTATATGATTTTAACTTTGTAATTTTATTTTGCTCCCTCGTCGGAAAGTAGAGCTGAAAATGTTAATTGTATTAGTTATGATTACATTAAAGGGGTGGTTGAGTATGATTTAACTTTTCTAACTTTAGTTAGTGTGTAATGTTGCTGTTTGAGCATAAACAACATCTGCAAAGTTACAACGCTCAAAGTTCAAAGCAAAGGGAGATATTTGCTTTTAAAGAAATCGTTTTTTAAGGACTACAACAAATAGCTGGTAGGGACTACACGACATTCCTCACGGGTTAGTGACATCACCAACCCTAAAATTTACATAAACCCCGCCCCCGGGAACACGCAGTCCATGTTGAGAAGAAGAGGTGTTGTAGTCTAGCACATTTGTGAGTCAGCTCAAACAGTTCCTATACAAGCGATTTATAGATTATCATGACAGAATATGTTAATTGAAGATAACTCCACATCATCAACATAAATTAATCAACTAACCATTCAGAGACATCCTGTTGCATTCCACGTGTTGTCACTTCTTCTTGAGTCTTTCCATCTTTGTCTGACTCCGTTTAAACATAAAAGGCAGAACAGTTTCTGTCATTTTAGTGTGTGTCTGCGTGGGAGCTGCTAATTCACAAGAGCTCTTGAAACCCCGCCCTCTGTGTCGGGAGCATCAGCTAATTTGCATTTAAAGGGCCAGACACAAAACGGTGCGTTTCTGCTAACCCTCAAAAGGTGACAATTTTAACATGCTATATAAAAATATCTGTGGGGTATTTTGAGCTAAAACTTCACGCACACACACACACACACACACACACACACACACACACTCTGGGGACATCAGAGATTTATTTGACATCTTGTGAAAAGGGCATTATACCACCCCTTTAATCAATGCCACTGGTAAACTGGTAGAACATTTAAAAGCATCAAAGAATTGTCTCCTGTTTCAAAAGATCTGTTCACAAATCAGTTAAAATCAATGATAAAGAGCTTGTGTACATTGCAAAACAAAAACATTTAGAGATATGAAAACCAAGGAAAATGCCTAATAAAAGCATAATCATAAGCAGTTTGTTGGATTATGAGCTTTTTCAATTGGACAGTTTATAACAATCTGATAATGACATTTCAAAACTGAAAGTTGTTGTTTTTAAAGAATTTTAAACTCATTTGGGAACTCACATGTGTCAAAATCCAGCTGTGAGTCACTGATTCCAAAAAGTGCATATAAAGGTATGTCATTGTAGTCGGAAATTAACACTGCTCAGTGTTTATATAATCCACACTCACTCTGTGTTATAAGTAACACTGTGATTAATTGACTGATGATTGAGCATTATAGAAGACATCTAATATTAACAAGCAGAATCACTGAAGGAGAAAATCACAAATTTTAAGCCATGCTGATCAGTGTTTGCTTTAGTTGGGCTCTTGACCCTTACATTTTTAACTTTAGATTTAGTTTGGCTGCTGTAACTGAGTTATAACTGCAAGATGAATGATGAGAAAATGTGATCTGGTGGTGTTGGTTATGTTTTAACATAAATCTTTTTTGACCTGAATCACTAAACTTATTTAGAGCCTGATCTCTGAGTTAGATTTACTTTATTGATTAGAGCAGCACTGGCCTTGTACAGTATAATAATTTTAGCATTTGCAATGTAATCCAAAGGATTTAAGTTTTTCTGATACAAAAAAACTAAACAAAAAAACTTTCATTTAGGCACACATGCACAGACATCAAGAATCAGCGTATGATTCAAATAAACAGATGAACTCTGAACATGAGAAAACAAGCGACTAAAAAGTCACATAAAAACAGCAGAAATAAAATAAAATAGTAAGAATAAAGGAAAAGAACAAGAAAATTTACCTAATTATTTATTCATGCAGCAATGCATGATGCAGGGTATCTGCAGGTTTCTGAGCGTTAGATTTAAGACTTTTTAAGACCTTTTTAATACCATGCAGAATGAAATTTAAGAACTATTTCATATCAACAAATTTGCAAACAGCAAACAATACCACCAATTACGATCCAAAGTTTACGGTGAAAAACTGGCAGCTAGTTGCAAGCGATTTACCGTAAAAAATATGGTAGTAATATTTTAGGTTTTACGGCAGTGATCTAAAGATTACGGTAAGAATTTGGCAGCTGGTTGCAAGTGCTTTACCGTAAAAAATATGAAAATTTCGCTGTAAAA
The DNA here is from genome assembly GCF_965113295.1 of Leuciscus leuciscus. Classification (NCBI taxonomy): domain Eukaryota; kingdom Metazoa; phylum Chordata; class Actinopteri; order Cypriniformes; family Leuciscidae; genus Leuciscus; species Leuciscus leuciscus. The sequence continues at coordinate 39,122,682 of NC_138725.1, read as the reverse complement.
TAACGGTAATCTACTGGCAGCTGTGGTTGCCAGCAATGTACTGTTAATTCACAGCCATTTACCGTTAGTTTACAGCTTTCCATTTTTATAGTATGTTACCGTAAAAATACCATGGAAGGTAACTTGTATCATTTGGGAAACCGATTGCTTCAGTTTGAGTTCAACAACTAGTATTTATACTGATAGTACTGTGAACTGACCTCATTTGAGTCCACTGAAAATTAATATCTCTTAATATAAAACTGCAAACACATAATGTGTAATAGTGAATCTGTTAAAAACATGACTAAAATCTTTGCAGATCGTATTTAGTGAACAATACCATGCGTGCATTTGCTAAATGCAAAAATAAACTAAAGCACATGTAACCTCTGTGTAATGTCTTCTGCCTGAAATAATCTCTCGGATCCCGTCAGGTTTGTGGTAACAGCAGGTTTATTCCACATCTGCATTAATGACAAAGGACAACATAGTAGAATAGTCATCTCATGTGGACAAACAGCGCATGCTCTGGAAAGACGGCATCATGTTAAAGTTAGCCAGCTGTACTGGAGAGATTTTCTATCGGCTATAAAACACATAACCAGATGGTTGACTTTATAAAAACATGGCGAAAATAATCAACAACACATATTATTCAACCAAAGAAATCTAGTTTAACTTTTACATACTTTTCAAGTGAATTAGCATTGTTTAATCAAATTCTACGTTGCTTTGAGAATTGGCCATAATCCTTTCGTAACTGCAGGTACAACTTTATGACAGCAGGAGGCACAATAATCCCATTTAGTAGGATTTAATCTGAACCTTTTTAACTATGTTACATATACACTGATCTCCATAATGGTGACTTAAAATGTGAGCTTTTCTCCTTCAGTGATTCTGCTTGTTAACATCAGGTGTCTTCAATAATGTTCAATCATCACTCAATTATCTCATTAACTTTAACACTGCTTCAGTGTTACTTATAACACTCTGAGAGTGTGGATTATATAAACACTAAGCAGTGTTACTTTAACACTGGGGATTTTGCTGTGTTGCCACTCAGCGGTTGTGTTTGATACAACTTTGATCCAATACAACTCCTACTATATTGCAGTATGCAATGTGTGTACTGTGAATATTATGCTCAACATTTTTTCTTAAATTGATTCAGTCATGGACAGTGGCTCTACACAATGAAAACATGTTATCTCTACTGAAATAGGCCTTCTACATTTAAGATCATCTTAACCGAATTGTGTAAATTGTGGCCTCATTTTTACTGCTGCAGACAGTCGGTCAGAACTGTGTAAAGACATTTACGAAATAGATTCTGCAGACTCCAGATTGTCTCTCAATGAGTTACTGATGACAATTTAAATGTAAATAGGTGTGATTCTGGAACACAATACAGAAATAAACATGAGTGAGTTAAGAATTTACACTGACATTTTACAGGCACAATTAATATGCAAAAATATATCTATAAAGGTATGAATTAATAAATAAAACACCCAATTATGATTTCTAAGCAAATAAATAGAACAGTCATTTTATGCCTATGCCCACAAGATGGCGCCCTTATAGCATTACTGGTAACTGAAGACATTTGAAATAAGATAAACAGCTACTTCATAGTCATAAAATAAGCTAAACATTGATATGTTTCATAGTAAATCTTATGTATTACTTGCAGTAGCTATAGTGAAAATTAAAAGAAAGCTTAAAAGTGCAGCAGAATTAACCAAGTATGTACTGCTGTACACCCAAAGCACTTTACAATCATGTCGGGGTCTCTCCTCAACCACCACCAGTGTGCAGCATCCACTTGGATGATGTGACGGCAGCCACAGTACAACGGCACCAGTGCACTCAACACACACCAGCTATAGGTGGAGAGGAGCGAGAGTGATCGAGTCAATTCAATGGATGGGGATTATTAGGAGGCCATGATTGGCAAAGGCCATTGGAGGTAATGTGGCCAGGACACCAAGGTCACACCCCTATTCTTTTACGAGAAGTGCCATGGGATTTACCTGGTTTAACGTCTCATCCGAAGGACGGTGCTCTTTGACAGTATAGTGTCCCCATCACTTTATTGGGGCATTAGGACCCGCACAGACCACAGGGTGAGCTCCCCCTGCTGGCCTCACTAACTCCTCTTCCAGCAGTAACGTAGTCTTCCCAGGAGGTCTCCCATCCAGGTACTGACCAGGCTCAACCCTGCTTAGCTTCAGTGGGCAACCAGGGTGATATGGGTGCTAATGTAGAATGTGTTTAAGGTAAAGGTTTAATTTAAGTATTGGCTCTGCAGGTGAATATATATATCAAGTCAAAAAGAAAGAAAAGGATCAAAATCCCAGTCTGTTCAGAAGCATTTCTGACTTTTTCTGTGGCCCAGCATTGTAAAGAAGAGTGGAGCTTTTCCCTAAGGAAAGATACATACTCTCCACCTGCATATCCAGTTATTTGCAGCACGTCCTTCTGCACTGTAAAAATGAATACGCTATATCTAATCAATAAAATTGTGGCAACAGATTACAAGCAATAGTATTAATTAAATTTAACAAATTAGAATTGAGTAATAATTAATCAAATTAATTCCTTAAAAGTTAACAATTTAAAATGAGTAACATTTACAAAAAACATTTTTTAAACAATTTTGTCATTAATTTTTTTGCCAACATTGAAGACACCTGATGTTAACAAGCAGAATCACTGAAGGAGAAAACCGTAATTGTAAGTCACCATTATGGTGATTCGTGTTTGTTTTAGTTGGGCTCTTTACCCTTAAACTTTACATAACGCAAAAAAAAAAAATAATAATACGTACGTAAACTGTACATCACTTAATTAAATGTTAGTTTGATTTTCCTGGAACATTCTTTCAAACATTTGAACACCTGCTGTTAACAAGCAGAATCACTGATGAAAAGAGAAATAAGAACAAAAACGACAACTGACTTCCAGCCACAGCCTTAGATGAAATCAACTGAACATAAAAGAAGACAATAAATCTTTGAAGATCTCAGCAGAGGAGGATTAAACAACTCCCAGCATTACATCTTCACTTATTAAGTCCAGGTTTTAATTATTTATTTCATACTACAAAAGATAATTCTTATTGAGAGTTAACTGAGGCAGTGGCGTCGGCAGAGATTTATTTTTGGTCAGGCCTGGGAAAAAGTGAGCGGGCACTTTCATGTAAACTAACGGACGGACTCAATATTCAGGTCAGTTCAATCTTATTTTCTTTGATCCTATAGTAAAACTACCACATCTCCGTCATGAACATAGACAGTGTCAACATAACCCCAAACTGTAGCTATCAACATGCCCACATACAAAAATCTGAGTAGTGGTTACAACAAAAATTAAATTCTGATTAATTTATTCTGAAACAAAAGTCCTTTAAAATGCTAGGCATTTTAAATTTCCTTTCATCATTCTACAGTAAACGCAACGCCACCAATGTTATACTGCACAGCAAAATCCCCAGTGTTAAATTAACACTGCTCAGTGTTTATATGAGTCCACACTCGGAGTGTTATAAGTAACACTGAAGCAGTGTTAAAGTTAATGAGATAATTAAGTGATTAATTGAGTGATGATTGAGCATTACTGAAGACACCTGATGTTAACAAGCAGAATCACTGAAGGAGAAAACCGTAATTTTTTTGTTACCATTATGGCGATCAGTGTTTGCTTTAGCTGGGCTGTTGACCCTTAAGTCATTAACCATAGATTTTGTTTGGCTGCTATATGTGAGTTATAACAGCCAGATGAATAAATAGAAAAGGTGATCTGATGGTGTTGGTTGTGTTTTAAAATAATCATTTTTTTCACAATCAGTTTACCTGAATCACTGAACTTACACAGAGCCCAATTTTTGAGTTAGATTCACTTTATTAATTATAGCAGCACTGTCCTTGATAAACATAATATTTTTAAATTGCATAATGTAATCCAAATAATTTCTTACAAGATATTCACATCCAAAACTTCCAACAAAACACCAAAACTCCACATCCAAACAAAAAAAAACAAAAAAACATTTTTAAACAGAGACATCAAGAATCAGCCTGTGAATCTCAACAATGTTGACAATTATAAAGCATGTTGCAGTGCATTCTGGGTGCCACCAATCAAAACTCATTCATGGTTCCCATCATGCATTGCTGCATGAATAAATAATGAGCTTATGTTCAGAGTTGATCTGTTTGTCACCATTGTTGAGATTCATACGCTAATTCTTGATGTATGTGTGTGTCTACCTGAAATACTTTTTAAGACGTTTTTTTATTGATTTGATCATTTGGATTTCATTGAAAAGGCTAAAAATGGCATGCTCTACAAGGACAGTGCTGCTATAATCCATAAGGTAAACTTAACTCATAAATTATGCTCTCAATGACTTCAGTGATTCAGGCCAACTAATGATTATGTTAAAACACAACCAACACCATTAGATCACCTTCTCTCTTTGTTCATCTGGTTGTTATCACTGAATTACAACAGCCAAACAAAATCTAAAGTTAAAAAAGTAAGGGTCAAGAGCCCAACTAAACCAAACACCGATCACCATAACGGTGACCATTTAACATTAAGTTTCTCCTTCAGTGATTCTGCTTGTTAACATCAGGTGTCTTCAATGGTCAATCATCACACAATTAATCACTTAATTATCTCATTAACTTTAACACTGCTTCAGTGTTACTTATAACACTCTGAGTGTGGACTCATATAGACACTGAGCAGTGTTATTTAACACTGGGGATTTTGCTGTGTGCCAACACTGGAAACTTTGACTGCAAAGATATTCAAGACACTGTATTTTCTCATCATATTTCCTTAAATATATTAGATATAATTAAAGTTTATAAAATGTTTTATTTAGAAATGTCATGTTTGTGATTTTTGTTAGTTTTTTGTTAATTCTTTATTTAAATTATTGGCCTACATATTCCGAAACAGGTGCATTTAGTTGCTGGCGTCAGTCGCAAATAATATATAAAAAAAATCTTTGTGAAGACAAGTGACCACAGCTGGTCTTAAATTCTGTAGACATGCACTCTAAACGACTTTAAACAACAACTTTATTCATCATAGTGAAGTCATCACTCATGGTTATGCCCCTGAAGTGAGGTTTAGATGTTGATGTTTTCATTATTATGGTGATCGGTGTTTGCTTTAATTGGGCTTTTGACCCTTGACTTTTGTTAACTTTTTTCTCTTTCAGCATTTCAAATAGACTTTATTCATAGCAGTGCAATGACAGGTATTAAAGTGAGGTTGTGAGGAATAGAATAGATTGTTCTTCTGTTAAAAAACAACCTGTAAAAAGCTTTTAGATCACTTATCATTTTCTGTTTCGTCAGCAGAACAATCCAAAAACAAATTAAATAACAATACAACCCACTGAAGAGATGAAGTTACTGTGAACAAGGTCTATTCAAAGAACATTTGCACATTGATAAAGAAACACACTAAAGGCAGATCAACATGTCTGCATTAAAGTGGTTTAAATAACTGCTACTAGTTTCATGTGATTATGAAGTCAGAACGTTAATGAATTAAATAAAGTAATAAATTCAGCCATTGTGATAGAAAGATAACTTGTAACTCTGAAGAAATTTGTGTAAACGCTTCAACCTCTCGAGTTAAAGTTTAGACATCAACACTCATCATACAAACCTCAACAATGGTAACAAAGAAAATATATTCAAATATAAATAGTAAAAGACTCCAGCTGCCAAATGTATTCATGCCGCAATGCATGCTGGGAGCCATAAATGAGTTTTGTTCTGAGTTTTTACTTCTGGCACAGAAAAAGTGTTTTCTGAACACTAATGCAGCAGCTGGAGAAAAACTCAAAGGAAGCACAGATCATCACAATGATGACTTCAAATTTTTGTTCCTCTTTCTTTTAGTCTTTCATCGCTAATGCTCAGAGGTGGAAAGTCCAGGCAGGGTCAGAAAGTAAAAGTCCTGCCATATGTTTATTCCACCCATGAACTCACACAGCAAAAACTCCAGTGTTAAATTAACTCTCCGGGGAGTTTATTTGGCTCCAGACTCAAGAGTGTTAAAGTTAATGAGATAATTTAGTGATTGATTGAGTGATGATTGAGCATTATTGAAGACACCTGATGTTAACAAGCAGAATCACCAAAGGAGAAAATCAGTTTTTTTAAGTTGCAATTATGGTGATCAGTGTTGGATTTAGTTGTACTAAAAAAGAAAGAAAAGGATCCAAATCCCAGTCTGTTCAGAAGCATTTCTGACTTTTTCTGTGGCCCAGCATTGTATGGAAGAGTGGTGCTCTTCCCTAAGGAAAGATACATACTCTCCACCTGTACATCCAGTTATTTGCAGCACATCCTTCTGTTAAGGACTGAAGTACTGTGTCCCTTTTAATCAACTAAAGCTGGGTTCACACTGTATGATTTATTATAGTCCTTTATGCTTTTAAGCTTTCTGCTTAGATATATGTAAAATTTAAGTTTACTTTATCTGTTTCTGTTAGAATTATATTAATGATTTGTGTTGCTTTAACTGAAAATGGGCGGTGCTTGTTAGTTCCCAGCATGCTTTGCATATGACTGAATCAAGAGAGAATAAATGTTGAAATTAAGTGTTATTTTATGTGTTATTTTATGTGTTTTTGAGAAAATGTGAAAAGGGGAAGACTTGATGTGTAATACTGTTTAATGTTCAATTACATTGGAATTATTAGAATCATTTAAATTACAGTGGGTTACCATTGTGGAGAAGAGTGGAGCATTTGCTTAGACTGTGGACTGATTCAATTAGAAATAATAAAAAAAGCATGAAAAGCTCAGCTAATTGGACTTGATGGCATATGGTAAAATTAATTATTGTTATTAAATACTTAACTGAGGTCTACAAATTCAAATGTGTGTCCAAGTTTATTGGATGAATAGATGAATGATATCTGAATATCATGCATCTTCAGATGTATGAATAAGATGTAATTCTTATTGAGAGTTAACTGAGGCAGTGGCAGAGATTTATTTTTGGTCAGGGCTGGGAAAAAGTGAGCGAGCACTTTCATGTAAACTAATGGATGGACTCAATATTCAGGTCTTTTCAATCTTATTTTCTTTGATCCTATAGTAAAACTACCACATCTCCGTCATGAACATAGACAGTGTCAACATAACCCAAAACTGTAGCTATCAACATGCCCACATACAAAAATCTGAGTAGTGGTTACAACAAAAATGAAATTCTGATTAATTTATTCTGAAACAAAAGTCCTTTAAAATGCTAGGCATTTTAAATTTCCTTTCATCATTCTACAGTAAACGCAACGCCACCAATGTTATACTGCACAGCAAAATCCCCAGTGTTAAATTAACACTGCTCAGTGTTTATATGAGTCCACACTCGGAGTGTTATAAGTAACACAGAAGCAGTGTTAAAGTTAATGAGATAATTAAGTGATTAATTTAGTGATGATTGAGCATTACTGAAGACACCTGATGTTAACAAGCAGAATCACTGAAGGAGAAAAGCACAAATTGTAAGCCACCGTTATGGTGATCATTGTTTGCTTTAGTTGGGCTCTTGACCCTTATATTATTAACTTTAGATTTTGTTTGGCTGCTGTATCTGAGTTATAACTGCCAGATGACCAAAGAAAAAAATGATCTGATGGTGTTGGTTGTGTTATGACAATCATCATTTGAACTTAATGTTTTTAATTTATGTTGTTGGTTACAGCATAACTGTGATTCTGCATAAATATCCAGAATTTTAGATATAATATAAAGGATTTCTTAAAAGTTGTAAAAAAAAAAAAAAAAAAAAAAATCTTTCTTTTAGGCACACACAGACCTCAAGATTCAGTCAATAGTGACGAGCAGAATATTCAATTAGGAAAAGTAAATTACATAGACAATTCAGATCAAAATTTATTCATACCGCAATGCATGATGGGAGCCATTAATGAGTTGTGATTGGTGGCAGCCACTGCAACATGCTTTATTATTGTCACCATTGTTGAGATTCACAGGCTGATTATTGATGTCTGTGTTTCTAAATAAAATCATTTGAAAGTGTAATGATGAGAACAATGTTTATTAAATATTTTAGATTATAAGAAAAATACTGATAGTTCATTGACAGATTGATGTTACAGCTAATGGTCATGAAAAACTTTTTTTTTCGGTAAATGTAGGCTTGTCAGTGATGCGTAACGTTATCTATGCAGTGTTACGTACAACTGTCAGGGCTGAACCACTAACATTTTACTGATCTGTTTAAAAAATAACCAGTCTGTGAGACTATGACAGTCATTAGGCACATAAACAACACATACTCAGACAGGAGCTAATACCTTTTTCAATGTTCTTGTTTATATAAAGCAGTCTGGTGAAATGATTCGCGCAAACATGAAAGCATTGACGTTGATCGTGGGGAATATTTCCGCGCGGACTATGATTGACAGCTCGCTCACGAGCGAGGGCGGGTCTGTGTTGAAACGCTGCTGTCAATCAACAATCATGGGTGGGGCGTCGATTTTGTGACGTCACAAAATCGAACGGCTTGATTTGAGAGGGGGGAAAACATATAAGAAGATAAATAAAAAAACAAACACTGGATGGATATTTATCATTTTATGATGGTTGTGTACAGGCACTGCCAACACACATTTCAGTACAATCCACTTGAAAAAGTGCATGTACCATTATATGACCCCTTTAAAATAATCATTATTTCACAATCAGTTTACCTGAACTCATATAGAGCCCAATTTCTGAGTTAGATTTACTTTATTATTTATAGCAGTACTGTCCTTGAAAAGCATAATATTTTTAACTTTTACAATGTAATCCAAATACATTTTATGTAAATTTTGTACAGAGCTCCACTCCTGCTCATTTTAACTCATGAGACATGCAGACTAAACACTCAAAAAACAAAAAACACACAAAAAAAAAACCCCACAAACAACAAACGAAACAAAGCAAGAGCATAAGCAGAAGAACTTAAAAAAAAACAATACAAAACAACAATTCACTAACATAAAAAATGATCGATCTAGAAAGAATGCAGAAAAAGCAAGCAAACTGAATTACAGCAGCCAAACAAATTCTAAAATTAAAAAAGTAAGGGTCAAGAGCCCAACTAAACAAAACACCGATCACCATAACGGTGACCATTTACATTAATTTTCTCCTTCAGTGATTCTGCTTGTTAACATCAGGTGTCTTCAATAATGCTCAATCATCACTCAATTAATCACTTAATTATCTCATTAACTTTAATACTGCTTCAGTGTTACTTATAACACTCTGAGTGTGGACTCATATAGACACTGAGCAGTGTTAATTTAACACTGGTGATTTTGCTGTGTGCCAACACTGGAAACTTTGATTGCAAAGTAGAGGTGGAAAGTCCAGGGGTCAGAAAGTAAAAGTCCTGCCATATGTTTATTCCACCCATGAACTCAGTCAGCTGATTTCACTAATTAGTTCTCTCTCCTGTCTGAATTAGCAAATCCAGGTGATTGGAACAAAATGCTGAGGAGGACTTTTACTTTCTGAACCTGGACTTTACACCTCTGCATAGCAATGCCACATGTCAGCCAAGAGCAAAGAAATAAACAAATGGCAGGACTTTTACTCTTTGGCCCCTGGACTCCCCTCTGCTCTCCGGGGAGTTTATTTGGCTCCAGACTCAAGAGTGTTATAGTTAATGAGATAATTTAGTGATTAATTGAGTGATGATTGAGCATTATTGAAGACACCTGATGTTAACAAGCAGAATCACTGAAGGAGAAAATCTCTTTTTTTAAGTTGCCATTATGGTGATCAGTTGTACTTTTGACCCTTAAACTAATAACGTTAGATTTTGTTTGGCTGTTGTATCTGAGTTATAACTCTCAGATGAGCAAAAAGAAAAGTTGATCAGGTGGTGTTGGTTATGTTTTGACATAATCATCATTTGACCTGAATCACAAATCTCATTTAGAGAGTTATGTTTACCTTGTTGATTACAGCAGCACTGTGATTCTATAGTGTACTATTTGCAGCATTTACAATTTAATAAAAAAAATATTTCTTAAAAGTTGTTCTGATCAAAAGACTTTGAAAAATATTATAACTGGACACACAGACATCAAGAATCAGCCTGTGATTCTCAACAATGGTGATAATAATAAAGCATGTTGCAGTGCATTATGGCTGCCACCAATCAAAACTCATTCATGGCTCCCATCATGCATTGCGGTATGAATAAATTATGATCTGAATTGTCTTAGTAATATTCTTTTTGTCACCATTCTTGAGATTCATACACTGAATCTTGATGTCTGTGTGTGCCTCAAAGCAAAATTGTTTTTTTATCTATCTATCTATTTAAACAACTTTTAAGAAATCATTTGGATTATATTGAAAAATAAAATTTTCTTCTTATATAGAATCACTGTGATGCTGTAATGTAGTGATGGGAAGTCCGGTTCTTTTCCGCGAACCGGTTCTTTCGGACAGTTCGTTTCAATGAACCAGTTCAAAAAACCGGTTCACCAGTTCTTTTACGTCATCACGTAATGAGGTAAATTCTATCATCCCGACGGATAAATATACATTCAAATAAAGGCATTTGTAATCATAACTTAAGTTAAATAATAGCGCTCATCGTCATAATCATCTTTCTTACATTTACATTAGTAGGCCTAAGGCGATGCGCAAACGCGGATGTTTTACATGTCTTAAAGTGAATAAACTTCTTCATTTTTATTTTATTTGTAATTAAATAAACTTACATTTCGCCGAATTCGGCCCCTCATTCAAGTCCTTGGTTCACCCGTGCTCATGTATCAGCACAGCGCATAGACAGTAACACAGCATCAGTTGGCCAAAAGAAAGTTCGGTTCAGAGACGGTGCGATCACACATGCGCAGTCTCTCCAGCTCGTCGGTTCTCCGTATCGAACGTGTCCGAAAGAAACAGTTCTCGGTTCTGTACTGGTGATGCGAGAACTGCTGCAACCACCAGTTCTTGACTCGAGAACTGCCTGTGTGTGAGCTGAGAACTACTGAAACCTTACTAGGCTATAGCCTTATTCAGTCGACAAAACAAAAAACTTGATGCATATCTATGTTTAATACGTTATGTTTTGATTAACACATTATAAACATTTACTTTGCACCCTTTAAAACCTTGGCAAGAGTTTACATCAAAAATGTATATCAAATTACTTAGAAATTAAATGATCTGTTCCAGAAAATAATGTTTTAGTATAATAATAAATGTTTAGTTTTACAATCCATTCATTGTGTTTCCAATCTTTAAAATAATACAGTGAAAAGGCAGTAGCCTATGTGATAAAAATGTTTCTAACATGTTTTTTTTGTTAGACTTATTGATGTTCAGTAAAATACTTAAGATTTGCATGCATTTCGTCCCTCTGAAAAAATTGCACGCATGAGCTCATCAGCTCATCGGTTCTCCGTATCGAACGTGTCCGAAAGAAACAGTTCTCGGTTCTGTACTGGTGGTCCGAGAACCGCTGTACCTGTACGTTCGGTAGTGCGCGCATGCTCAGTATCAACTGCTCGTGCTCATCACTTCTCTCAGCACGTCTCAGTTCAGTGAACTGTTGGATTTACTGGAGTAACATATATGCCTACTCCTGGATATTGGTTTATTTTGAGTAGAGGTGACTGTCAGGACTCAGGCATGTCCGAAAGTGAGTAACTTTACTAACTTGTTGTGGATCAGTGCTGACGCAAGACGCGAACTGTTTCGAACGATTCAGTCCGATTTAGTGTACTGGTTCGACCAGTTCACTAAAAAGAACCGGTTCAAAAGAACGATTCGTTCACGAACCGGCCATCACTACTGTAATGACCAATATACATGTAGACCTAAGTCAGAGATTAGGCTCTAAATGAGATCAGTGATTCAGATAAAATGATGATTATGTTAAAATATAACTAACACCACCTGATCATCTTTGTTCATCTTGCTGTTATAACTCAGATACAGCAGCAAAACTAAATCTAAAGTTAAACATTTAAAGGTAAACTGCCCAACTAATCAAACACTGATCTCCATAATGGTGACTACAATTGTGATTTTTGTCCTTCAGCGATTCTGCTTGTTAACATCAGGTGTCTTCAATAATGATCAATCATCACTCAGTGAATCACTTAATTATCTCATTAACTTTAACACTCTTGAGTCTGGAGCCAAATAAACTCCCAGGAGAGTTAATTTAACACTGGAGTTTTTGCTGTGTCAATCAGTAAAATCAGCTGCAGCTGATTTCACTAATTAGTTCTCTCTCCTGCTGAATTAACAAATCCAGGTGATTGGAACAAAATACTGAGGAGGACTTTTACTTTCTGAACCTGGACTTTCCACCTCTGCTAATGCTCAAAAATCACTTAATTCAATTCAATTCACATTTATTTGTATAGCGCTTAGTTTTCACAATAGATATCGTTTCAAAGCAGCTTTACAGAAAATGCATGTCTACATTGTGTTTTAGAGTGATCTGTTATCAGAGGTCACTGTGTCCAAGTTATGTATTACAGAAATGTACATATACAAATCACATAGTTAAAAATACTGAAAAAAGCTAAAACTGTATTAATGTAAACAATGTAATAATTTAAGGCAGAAACAATGAGCTCATTGAAGTAATGAATACATGTTTGTTAACAATGTAATAACCTCCAGCACTGTTCAGTGTTATTTTAACACTCTGAGCCACATTTAAACACTGAGCGGTGTTCGTGAAACACAGATTTTGCTGTCTAACACCCAACCTTAAGACATTTTTAAACCAGAAAGTTAGTAATCCTTAATATTTAAAGGATATTCATGAATGTTGTCCAAATAATGTTTTCTGCTAACATTATGAGGAGACATTTAAATTCTAACAATGTATGAATAAAGTTTTTGTGCTTACCTTTTGAGAAAATTCTTGAAGACATAGGCCTAACGTCTTGTCAGAACGTTAGCCAAAGTTAATGTTCCCTGTTAGCTGGGATAGCTGTGCGTACATGCAAATTGTATTTTGTCAGTCCTTACTTATTCTGATAGTTTTATACTGTGATTAAGACGCACATATCGCCATTAGCCATTCAACTGTGTGTTCGCTGCATATGAAAGTGCTATATAAATGCCTCATTCATTCATTTACATGGCAAATAAGACAAAATTGAAATCTTTAGAGCCGTTACTGTTCTTCATTGCCACTAAGAGCAAATATGAGGGTTAAGGACCATTTTGCAAAATTTCAGTTGCATTAAATCCCTTCATGAGGGACAATAAAACATTTGATCATGTAATACATCTTACATGCTTTATAAACACACAGTTACAGCAGCCAGAGGAAAAGACAAAAAACACTTAAAAGTCAAGGATCAAGAGACCAACTAAATCAAACACTGATCACCATAATGGTGACTACAAATGAATGTTCAGGTGTTGCACAAAAGAGGCGATGAAGAGATTCAACAGAATCAATACATCTGTTCAGAAACAAAGTTCTAATAACATAAATATTTTTTAATTTATAGGGCTATTTTTGTCCTTTCTGACTTTATTTGACTGGTCCGTGAAACAGGACCCATCTGGAAAAAAAAAACGAGAAAGGAACAGAACATGTACATCATGAGTAAAGAGCCTGAAGAGAACCAAAGGCTTCCTTATTTAAGAATATGCTTTAGTGCAGTTTCACATCCTGATGCAAGATTCTCTGAAAACCTCTTTTTCCCAGACATGTCCTCTTTCTGAACCTAAAAAAAAAAATGCGTCCAGACGGAATTTCTAGATCACCCAAAATGTCCGGGATTCGGTTTTTGCTTTCTACAGTCACCATTCCTTATGTTTACATGCACAACTTTTGTTTCAATCGGACTGAATTCATTCTGATTGATGAATCTGAATGTAGTGTTTACATGAACGACAAGTGATCGGGTTGATGTGCGTTTTTGCATTGCTTTAGGTCCCGCCTTCTCACACACCAACATTGGTCGGTCGGTCATGTACGTAACACAAACATTGGTCAAACTACATGTTGTAACAAAAAAGCAAGCTTCCTTATTTTATGGTTTAAATGCTGTTGTTGCCTGACTGGATGGCTTTTCTGATCTTCTCTCATCAATGTTCCTGAGCAACTGAAGAACCTTACAAAAATTTGTTTTACCATATTCAAAGGTAATTTACATTTACATTTAAATTTTACATTTAATCATTTAGCAGACACTTTTATCCAAATCGACTTACAAATGAGAAGAGCAATATAAGCAATCAAACTAACAGTATCAGTCTCAGTTTCAGTACATGTATCAATGTTTTATATATATATATATATGAAGGACATATATATCCATTGGATATGGCTCTGAATTCAGTTGATGATCAATATATGGCCTGTAGAAAAAAAATGGCATATCTGGTGAGGAATAAATATCTAAAGAAGGAAATCAATAACTCAGCTGAATTTAAAAAGGTGTGGCAAGAAGGTGAAAAGAATGCCAGAGCGCCAGAAGATAAATTGACAAAGAATCATTCTATTGCCTTGTATGTGTACACTAACCTTAATTCTAGCATATATAGCAATTTTGATATGGCTGTTTATAATGGTAAACAAAACTACAGAAATCAGACATTCAATTTGTATTCACTTCAATTTTTGTTAACAGATGCAATACAGATATTGACTAAAAAATGAAAGAAATGCAAGTCAACATATCGTGGTACAAAAGCTGAATTTTATAAGAATGTCACAGGCACAGAGATTCGTTTCGGCTCATTTGCTTCATCCTCTCTTGATCGTAAAGTAGCACAGGGTTTTGGAACTAAATCTTGTTTTGAAATCAAAACTTGCAACGGTGTTAATGTGATCAAATATTCTAAGTATCCTGAACAGAAAGAGGTGCTGATTCCTCCATATGAGATGTTTAAAGTCACTGCTGTCAAGACAAGAAAAGACCAGAAAAATCTCTGGTGTGAGACTGTGTACAAGTTGGAAAGCTCTGGAAAAAGAAGTAACCTGAATTGTTCAGTGGCTTTCGAGAAATCAGCTATATGGAAATGCAGATGCTCAAAGGCAAAGGGCCGTTGCGCAATGTATGGAATATCACGGTAAAGCTATTTGAAACTATACAATCTGTATTGTATAAATAAATATATAAAAGTACTATTTACATAAAAGTGACAATAATGTC
Source organism: Leuciscus leuciscus (assembly GCF_965113295.1). Lineage (NCBI taxonomy): Eukaryota > Metazoa > Chordata > Actinopteri > Cypriniformes > Leuciscidae > Leuciscus > Leuciscus leuciscus. Next base: position 39,107,489 of record NC_138725.1, on the reverse strand, counting down.
TCCAAGCATTCAGTATGAGGGCTTTTTCTAGGGCGGAACAAAACTGACAGGATAACAATTGAGCGAACTCAATCCCACTGAAGGAGAAATTCACATTAGGCAGAAAATTGGTCAGAACGGCACTGCCATTACTTATTCCCTGTTATTTGATCCCATGATCTTGGCATTACTAAAGCCTTGCTGTACCGCTTGAACTAAAGTAATACTTCAAAATGTATGCTGAGTGCTTTGAATTTACATCCTTACATTGTTTACTTCACTTCCACACTTAATTACCCACATTTAAAAAAACATTATATTCTTTGAAAAAAAATGTGATCATGCAATTGTGACGTAAATGATTTAAAGTAGGGGTGCACCGAAATTTTGGCCGCCGAAAATGTTCGGCCGAAAATGGCATTATCGGTTTCGGGCCGAAATGAAAAAAACAGCCGAAAACGTAAAACGAAAATGAATGTCACCCGCCCCTCCCATCTGTGCGCAAGCGCTTAGGTTTCACTCATGGTCGAGCTGTTATCACGCGTCTGCCTATCAAAGATTACCCAGCGGGCACCTTGACGTCAATTTAACATCAATATGACATCAACATTGATGTCAAAATTACATTACAAAATAGGTCAAAAATTTGAGTCATATTGACGTCAAAGTGTCGATGTCAATTTGATGTCAAGATTTTGACCTCTGCTGATGTCACTTTGATGTTATTTTGATGTCATGCTTTGTTGGTATTTGATGTCAATTCAACATTTATTTGACGTCAAGATGTCATGATGTTAAACACATATCTTATCCTTTAGAGTTGGTTTACAGTATTAGAGGCCATTCACCAAAGTTGCATTGATATATATTGTATATGTACGTTTTCTTATTATTCTTCTGCTCTCGTTGCCACTGACAGGAAGAACTGTACGATAACATGTAATGAAATTTGGCAGTTATAAGGGCAGTTTCTGATAAATAATATAAATTTATCAGTCGCTCAAACCCACTAGCGCCACCAACAGTTCATATTTTATTTCGTTTTTAGCTAACAATTTTTTTTATTTTTTATAATCGGTCTAACCACATTTTACCCTAAATAAACACTGAGAAATACAGAGAAAGCAGCAGCCAAGTCTACTTAAATACAAAACTGTTTACTTGGAATTGATGGCTAGCCTTGCTAGATATTGTTTTTTGAAAATGAAGGTCTGAAACCACTGAGACAAAAATCCTATAAAGTGAGGGCAGTGAGGATGTTCCGTATTCTTGGTTTATTCATTATATACTCAGTATTAATACTGTTATTGTATGCTTTTTATGGATTACAGAGGCATGGGGGTGTCAAGTAAAATGAAAAGGAGAATTCTTGAGATTGCTCTGCAGCATGTTCAATGTTCTCATTGTCCTGGAAGAGGAGGTTGTGTTGGAAAATGTGGGAGACTTTACAGATGTATTCATTGTCCGTTTTGGCTTGTTGTATTCACTAAACTTGGAGAACAATAAGGAAAAAAAATATATATATATATATTTGAGTTCATTCAGAAGGTATTTTTGGACATTAGGGCTAAGAGCACCAGAAGAGTACAAAATCTGAGGACCAAGTTATTGCAAATGTAAGTATAATTTTTATAAGAAATGTAAGTTTCCACTTTTGAGGGAAATGTATTCATGCGGTTTTATATATAATGTTTAAAGTGTAAGGTGAAGTTTCATGAACAGTTTTGTAAGAAGGCTAAAATTCAATTGCAAAGCAACATTTCAAATTTAAACAATGTGCAGAGACCTTGAATTTGTATGTAAAAAAAAGAAATTGTGGCTTTTATGCATTACCATTTTTAATACTTTTTTTTTACAGTGCAGATTCTTTTGCCAACACAAATTCTTTGATTAGGTAAAAAAATATGTGTGATTATTATTATTTTTATATACATTGTGAAACATTATTTTCATGATTTGTTAATACAACTTTTTTTTTTCTTTGTCAAATCAACTTAGATAATTTGGGCCATATTTTTAGGATCTAAGCGGATGGTCTAAAGCGCATGACGCAAATGCACAACGGGAAAAATGGTCGGCGCTCCTGGCGCATGGTCTAAAAGGGTTGTCTCTATTAATGAGAAATGGGTGTGTTTTTGGCGTAACGTGCAATAAACCAATCAGAGTCTCATCTCCCATTCCCATTAAAAGCCATTTGCGCTCGCACCATGGCGGATTCGCTATTTACATGAAGGAATTTGCAAGTGGAAAAACTGCTGTGCAGCTGCTGCAGAACTTCAGTTCATTCAGTCAAGATAGAGGGGGCTGAGTTATCAGGTTTACTGACAGTTTGAGGATCTAACAAGTTTACACAAGCTCTTTTTAAGAACTTTCATTGGCTAAATATTTGTAAACCAGACAGACAGACGTAAAGGGTGACCAATAGTATTGATTTATTGAAGAAAAAATTCAGTTTTGATACGGTTGCAAACCTGTCCCGTGTGAAGCCACATGAGATGCAGTAGATGCATCAAAGTCACACTTCAGCTATTATGTCTCAGAACACACACATATGCACGCACACATAACACATATGTTGGGTTTCCATATTTTATGGGGACATTCCATAGATATAATGATGTTTATACTGTACAAACTGTATGTTCTATCCCCTAACCCTACCCAGCACAAACTTTATAGATTTGTATATAATTTCGTAGGAAAAAACCAAACACACACACACACACACACACACACACACACACACACACACACACACACACACACACACGTTTGTCTGTGAGAAACTGACTTTTCTGCCTTATGTTCTTTGCACTCTTCATACAGGTCATCAAACATGTTACATCTTGTCAAGAAAGTTAAAAGAATGCCAAGATATCAGCTAAATCTTACAGTGAATAATTCAGTCACCATTTATGTATACACTGATATTAAAGTCTATGGTGATTAAAAAAAATATATATATATATATAGGCCTACATGGTATTCAACTAACTTTTTGTTAACAGAAGTGATACAGATTCAGAAGAAAACACAAAATGAATGCTGTCAACTTACTGTGGTAGTAAACTTGAACTTGATTAGCGTTTTGAACAAGGAGGTTGGTTTAGGTTCTGTTAAATAATTCAAGTTCTTTGGAACTGTATCTTCTTTTGAAATCTGCAGTTGTATAGGTGCTGATGAAAGTTATCTTTTTGCATCACATTCCTGAACAATTTCATAGTAGTTTGCATATAGCTATCTTGCCAGGCCGGTTTTCTGAACTTAGGCGATTCCTTGGAGTTGGGCAGAGATCAGACAAGCTAAATGCATTATATGATGACAGACATTATTTGCATATAAATACATGGTGCTGTGTTGTTGTATCGTTGCTGTCTGGCTGTGAGCAAATGACTTTTCTGTTCTTCGCTCCTGAAAAATAACGAAAAGAAAACAGTATCTGACAAAAAGAGACAACAGTATTTTCAGGTAAGTTTTGGGTTAAAGTAAAAGGTCAAAATATCACTGAACATCACAGGCTTAAGTGATTATTTTAAACAGTTCTGCCATTTCCATAAATTTAAAACTGTCTTATGTTGCTGAACACAGTTTTGCACAGAATTGTGCATTGTATTGCAGTGATAGATTTAGTATTTGTGAGACGCTGTTGTGTTTCTGTTTGTCTTTCATCATCTGTTCTTCACTAGATCTACTAGATCATCAGAGGGATTTGACTGAATCAAGATGCTGCTGATCATTGAAGCTCTTCTTCTCATTTTAGCTGCTCTAGTACAGGTAAGCTTGTGTTCTAGTATGAATATTACAGACATGAATACTGATGATGTGATCATTATGATTCCTGTTGCTGCAGGATCACAGAGCTGCTGTTGAAGGAACGATATATCCATTGGATTTTGCACCGAATTCAGTTGATGATCAATATGACGGTTGTACTGTGAAAATGGCAGACCTGGTGAACACAACATATCTAGAGAAGGAAAAATCGACCTCAGCTGAATTTAATAAGACTTGGCAAGAAGGTGAAGAGAAAGCCAAGAAAGCAGAGGATAACTTGCAACAGATTCACTCTGTTGCCATTCATGTGTACACTAACAAAGACTCTAAAGTATATAGTAATTTCACTAGTGCCACTCGTACTGACAAACAGAAATATAAAGAGGGGACATTCAAATGGTATTCACTTCACTTTCTGTTAACAGAAGCGATACAGATTCTGAAGAAAACACACAATAGATGCTATGTAACTTATCGTGGCACAAATGTTGAATTTGATGTTAAGAGCAAAGAGGTTCGTTTGAGCTCATTTTCATCCTCCTCTCTTGATCGTAAAGTAATACAGGGTTTTGGAAATAAATCTTGTTTTGAAATCTACACTTGTGAAGGTGCTAATTTGACAAAATATTCAAAGTATCCCGATGAGAAAGAGGTGCTGATTCCTCCATATGAGAAGTTTAAAGTCACTGCTGTCAAGAACAGAACAGATCAGCCAGATCTCTGGTGTGAGACTGTGTTCGTGTTGAATAGCACTGGAACAAGAAGTGACCTGAACTGTGTATTGTTTAACAGTGGAAACCATGCTTCTTTCTTTAACGGTTTACTAATTTTGCACATTTTATTTTGTGTTTACCTGCTAATCAGTTAACTTGTAGATTTTACATGTTTCTCGTTGTTACTGATCTTTGTATTTCTTTTCATGCCTAAATGTGAATATTTTGATACTAATAATATGTAATGATGGGGAAAAAGAACACTGTAAAAAAAAAAAATCCTAATTTTACAGAAAATAACTGTGATTTTTTGACGATCATTTTCTTTAATTTTAAATTGTACTCAAAACACTGTAAAATTACAAATAATATCTGTAAAATAAAAATTCAGCTGTTATTTTAGGTATTGTGACACTGACAAATTCCAGTAATTCAAATTTTTTATACAGAAAATTGATTGTATTTTTCTTACAGTATTTTTTCTGTTTTCTTAAATTACATAAAAATGTATGTAAAATTACAAATATAATCTGTAATTAAACAGTAACAAAACTGTTAAATGATAAAATGGTCAAATGACTGTCAGCTCCCCCCAAAAATGTAAAACATCCTAAATTAAATAAACTGAAAAACACTGTTATTTTACAGGTATTTCCTGAATAATCACGATCATACACCTTCATTGTAAAAAAAATCTTTAAAAAAGGGTCAAATGACTGGCAGCTGTGACTGCCAAACAAAAAACATAAAATTAAAGTAAAATATGCTAATTTAAATAAAGTGTAAAAAACTTTAAAATAAATTTGATGTCACTTGAGATCAGTGTCTGCTCCCCGTCTCAAGCAAGACGTCCAGGTGGAACGGAGAGACCTCTCCGAGACGCCACAATACACATACACAAACATTCTCTGCATTTGACTAAGAATATAAGTCATTCCAAAATGTATACGATATATTCCTTTATGTATGTAGGGGAGACCGGGGACAGTTGCAACAGGGGATGGTTGCAACATGTCATTTTTCTCCAATCAGAAACAAGCTAGAGTGATGACACTCATACTGCACATGCACAGTTAGACCCTCCACCCACCAAGAAGACAGTAGACATATTCAACATCTGCTGCTGCATTTATTGAACAAAACTTGTTTTGGAGGTATGAAAGTAATTTTTTTCATGAGATATATTTTTGTCATACTGTCCTGAAATTTTGTATGAATTAATCAAAACTTACTTCGTTTGAATTGTTGTTTTGTTGACTACTAAGTGACATGGTTAGCATGTGTCAAAGTCAGTGTGTCTAGCAGGCATATGATGTTCTGTCATGGCTGATAGGGTTGGGGACGGTTGCAACATGTTATAAATTGCATGTTTAATAAAAGTTTGTTGCATTGCAAATTGTTAAATTCTTCCTGTCTGACAATGAAATATGGAGAGATTGAATAGCATCTGTAACACCTGCACACTGAATCTATGTAGGCCTATGTTCTACACATGAACAAACAAAACTCAATAACTGTTATTTGATAAATATGACTAAATAAATAAATAATACACGGTAAAAAAATTCTAACCCTCCCAAATCAAAAATTTCAAGTGACTGATAACATCAAAATTTTTCAATTGGCCCAAGTGAAATTCTTGTTGCAATAGTCTGTTAACATTGGCTTAATGAGAAATAATACGTCAGACTAATTGAAAAATGTAGATGTTATCGGTCACTTGAAATTTTTGACTTGGGGATGTCATTTTTTTTTACAGTGTAGGCTACAATAATATTATTGAAATAAATAATACTATAATATTATAGTAGGCCTAAAACAGTTAATATTTTCAGAATTCTTTGCTCATTGAGACAAAAAGCTTAAGTTAATTAATTAAATTTAAGGTATTTTTAACATGTTGCAACTGTCCCTGGGTTGTGTTGCAACTGTCCCCTGGGTTTGGGTCAGTTGCAACATCTGACTTCTTCCATTCAAATAAATACTGTGATGTCATATATAATCATCTTTAAATGGTATGGGTAATTAGCAGACAGATGCAAGTTTAATATATACAAATTTGGTTGGTCTAGTCCAAATAGTCTCTGAGTAATTGAGAGAAATGCAAAAAGTGTTGCAACTGTCCCCGGTCTCCCCTATGTCTTCCACCTCATATTAGCCTTGTTATGACTTTCTAGTTGTGTTAGTTGAACTCTAAGTGATTTTTCCAAGATCTTTGTATCTTCCAGACATATCTATCTCGGTACCTACACTGTTAACCCTTGCTGTAAAAAAAGGCGTAATTCAGACAGTATCAAACCATTTTCCATTAAAACAGTAATATACCGTAGAAAACAAAAATAGCCTACAGTAATATACTGTAAATGAACAGTGCTCAAAATCGACACTCAGAGGCTGTTTTCCCAATCACACCCTATACCCTCATTCACTATTCCCTACATTAGTTCACTAATATAGTCTGCTTGACAGAGTGAATGAAAAGAAGAGAGTGAATTGAGACACTGATGAACACCTGATAAGCAGAATCACTGAAGGACAGAGAAAAAAGAACAGAAAAAAGAAAAAAACACAAGAACTACAACTGACTTCCAGTAACACTGAGTGTGAAACCAGTTTACAAACCAGTTTACGATTATTTATTTCATACATGTACAAAAGTTCTTGTTGATAATTAACAGAGATTTAGTTAATAATACAATTTGTTGTCACCATGATGGAGATCAGTATTTGCTTTAGTTGGTCTCTTGTCCCTTGACTTCTTACCTTGCATCTCTCTCTGACTGCTGTAACAGTGAGTTTATAAAACACATTTGATATGGCAAGAAAAAGTCAAGAGGAAGATGATCAGGTGTTTTTGTTCTTTTGTGATGATGTCACAATCATCTTGGACTATCTGATTTTCAGATTTTTCCTGTATATATTAATTGAAATTATGGGTATGTCATATTTAGCATAAATCTGTGTATCTACAAAATGAAATCAATATTTCTGTAATCAGGTCTTCTGAAAAATAACAATCATATAGTGCATTCAATTTTATTGTACTCCTGCTTGGTTCAGACACACACAGATATCAGCAATCAGCATATGAATCTCAACAATGGTGAAAAGTTTCATGTCGCAATGCATGCTGGGATCCAGGATAATATAAAACTCCCAGCATGCACTGCTGCATGAATAATAATTTAAAAAAAGAAATATTGCCACCATTGTTGAGATTAATGTGCTAAATTGTGATATCTCTGTGTTTCTAAAATATAGTGTAGCTCTGTTTTTTTTTGGTTTATGCATGATGTGTTAAACAAATGAGTCATAGTAATTTATTGCTGTAGTTTCACAGTAGTGCTAATGTAACACTTTTGATCGAGGATAAAACTCTGAATGAATAAGAATTAATTCCTTAGTGAATGAACAGGCAATATGATGATTTTGTCATCATAAGCATTACAACCACAATCATTCATAAACTGTGTGCGCACAAATGTGACTTGCAAAAACACAGCTCAAGCAGCAAAAGAAAAATGAATGTTTTAGCATCAGCATCCCAACTAAAGCAAGCACTGATCTCTATAATGGTAACTTCAAACAAACATTTTCAATAACAATTTCTGTATGACAGAAACAAAGTCATACTGGTTAATAATAAGTGTAATAATGTGTAATGGCTGGAAGTCAGTCGTAGTTATTGTGTTTCTCTATTTTCTGTTCTTGTGTTTCTCTTTTCTTCAATGATTCTGCTTATTAACAGCAGGTGTTCATCACTAATGCTCAACAATCACTTACATATTCTCTTAATTATCTCACTGCAACACTGTCTCAGTGTTACTTTTTACTCTTTGTAGTGTGGATTTCCCTGTGGTGTTGAAAGGGTTAACAGTGTAAGATAAAAAGACACACCCACAACATGTATTTTAACAGTAATAAACTGTAAGTTATGAAACAGGTTTATACTGGCAACACTGTTGCCAGTAGTTTACTGTAAAATTTCGTTTTTGGGTCACCATTGTGCAGAAGAGTAGAGCCTGTGCTTCAGTCCAGGAGAAAATCTACAAATATTGATGAAATGCTGCATGTTGCTTTATTTAACAGGCGGTGACTGTGTAGTTGCTGGTCCAGTGGAAATCTCTTTATTTACAAAAGTTTTGTTGTGGTTTCAAATGAAATAAGTTCACAGTAATACTTTGCTCACGTTATTAATGCATTATACATTTTAGTTTAATACATGTAAATGACAGTTGGTCAATTTAAGGTTTCTGCAAGTGAAATTAGTTAACTCGAGTTTTAGTGCATTTTACAGTAACATACTGTAGATTACAGTAAAGAACTGCACAATTAACAGTAAATTACTGGCAACAGTGTTGCCAGTATTTTACTGTAAAAAAAACCGGTAAGGTCTAACAGTGTAATTAAACACTGAGCATATATATAGTTCAGTATAAATATAGTAGGTTACATATAAATGTATTATGTTTTACCATCCTTTGGAGTAGAAATGACGAATTCTAACACCATCATAAACCATGCAAATTAGGCTGTCAAGAGGAGAAAAAGAGACTCTCTCCCGCTCAAAGTTTGATTGGTCTGATCACCCAAAAAAGGTGTGGACTACGATTTCCTTAAAGCACAATGATGGTGCTCATCATTACCCACCTTTTTTTCTCTCTCTTCAAGTTTGTTTTGTCTCTCTAAGTTTGTTCTCTCTGCGAGTTTTGTTTTATGTCTTGCCTTGTTTTAGTCTCGTGCTCATTCATTTCTATCTACGAGTGAAATGGACTTAGCCTGAGTCTCTGGAAACTTTGCTTACGAGTAAACCGTTTGAACTTCCCGCGAACGACACACGCTCCGGAAGAACCGAAAGAACGCTTCAAACTAACGGACACACCAAGGACGGACACTCACACACATGCATTCTTTGTTCAGCACCAAAGATCCATGCAAGTATTATTTCTATTGAGATTTAAAAATCCAAAATTCTCTCGGAATGTGTGCAGGAAATAAAAACGTGGATGCATCATCATTTTTTTAAATTTAAGTCCTCTAAGACAGAGATTCTACTCATTGGCACACCTGCGGCTACTCACAAAGGGAGACATTTTACAGTTTTTCTCAGTCGCTTTGGTGCATTTCTCACATCACTATTTACATTTGCACAACATAGTTCAACCTCCACAACAGTAAGTCATTTGTGCACATCATAGTAGCAGTTTCTCTGAGAAAAACTGTAATTTGATCATGGATGATAGTGTTTTATCTCCATCTTCTTGTGCTCGTAACCTTGGTGTGATTTTTGTCGCCCACCTAACACTAGACTCTCATATTAAGAGTATTACAAAATCTGCATTCCATCATCTAAGAAACATTGCAAGAATTAGGCCCTATCTTACTCTACCTGATGCTGAAAGGCTTATTCACGCATTTGTTACATCCAGGATTGATTATTGTAATGCACTTTTTGTTGGTTTACCTGCTAAATCTATAAAACGCCTGCAGTACATTCGGAATTCAGCAGCACGTGTGCTTACATACACTTCACCACGTCAGCACATTACAGGTGTGCTTTATAGTTTGCATTGGCTACCTGTCCAGTCACATACTGCTTTTAAAACTCTTACACTAACATACAAAGCTATGCACGAAATAGCTCCTTCTTATCTGTGACTTAGTCAGCCTGTATGCGCCTTCTCGTTCCCTTCGGTCTATACGGATTCTCTTACTCTTCAGCAGCCTCCCTGTAGATTAAAATCTATGGGGGAGAGAGCTTTCTCTGTTGCGGCACCCAGGTTATGGAATGCACTTCCTCTTACTGTTAGAGACGCTCCTACATTAGCCAGTTTCAAGAAGTTGTTAAAAACACATCTTTTCAAAATTGCTTACATAGACTGTCATGATTAGTATTTTATTGGGTTGCTCTGTAATGATTATTTTGTATTACTCTTGTACTTCTGTACTTTACTTGTTTTATTGTCTGTAGCGCTTTGGGTTTTAGAAAAGCGCATTATAAATAAAATGTATTATTATTATTATTATTATTATTCTTTGCTGGCTCTCAAATGTTAACTGTTTGTGATATTTTGCCATTCTGTGATCTGCTCTTTCTTTCTTTATTTACTTTCGTTATTCTGTTTCTTAACCCGAATTAGATAACTTTACTCGCAAATCGCGTGGAAACCTGTTTAAAAAAAACACAAAAAAAACATGCACATTTAAGCGGGAGTTTGGTGATGCCCTGGCAGCTGTCTTGATTCAGTGAAATTAGTTCCAAGTGTGCACACATACTGTATAGTATACACTCACCAGTATACACTATACAACTCACCTGTTAAACTGCTCGTTAACGCAAATACCTAATCAGCCAATCACATGGCAGAAACTCAATGCATGTTGGCAAGTAGACATGGTCAAGATCATCTGCTGAAGTTCAAACTGAGCATCAAACTGCTGTTCTACCGGGATTTTCACACACAACCATCACTTGGGTTTACAGAGAGTGGTCTGAAGAAGAGAAAATATCCAGTGAGCTGCAGTTTTTGTTGGAGAAAACGCCTTGTTGATGCCAGAAGTTAGAAGAAAATGACCAGATTGGTTCAGCCAATAGAAAGGCAACACTAACTCAAATAACTGAACGCACAACATATCCAACCTTGAAGCAAATGGGCTACAGCATCAGAAGACCAAACCGGGTCAGATAAGAACAGGAAACTGAGTCTACAATTCAAAAACTACAATTGTGCTGTAACCACACACCAATAATCATGCTGTTGTGCTTGAAAATATTGGAGGTTTACACGCACGTTTAGATCCATATCTGTCCCTCGCTGATATTTACCTGCTCCCCACCTGTATGTGCCCAGTTCAGCTGTATATTATTGTTGCTACACAAGTCATACAGATCGGGCCAATCCGAACGTACTCCAAATCCTGTAACTTATAAACTTATAAACATCTTAGAAAGTAACTCCAACCACCTCATCTGTTTGTTTGAAGAGTCGTTGTCGTCTGTCTGTGAGTGACTGACTTTTCTGAACTTCTCCTCTCATCATTGAGTTCCTGAAAACAAAAAAAAAAGAAAACTCAGAATTTGACAAAACCAGACAACAGTATTTTCAGGTAAGTTTGGGGGTAAAGTACAAGGTCAAGGTCATTGTACAAATCTATGCACACT